>NC_040030.1:8129342-8191270 GCF_000972845.2 Larimichthys crocea | reverse complement strand
GAGGTTAAGATATAGCCCGAGGGCCGTGGCAAGCGGGAGAGGGGAAGAGAGACAACGGAAAGCACAGAGGGGAGGGGGGGGAGAGAGAGGTGAAAGAGACAGAAAAGACAGGCAGAAAAAGGGCAGGCAGGTGGGCCGCTGGGGCCGGCGGCACAGAGGGCACCCACACCCCGGTCCCAGGAAAGGGGCAGGGTGTCGAGGGAATGGGCTAAGCGGCCGGCCGTTGTTTGGGCCCGGAACAATACCCTACAATTGGGGCCCACAAAAAGAAAAGTAGACCCAGATGCAGCGCAGGCAGGCCACGGCCGGCGAGGACGGGGCGCAAGGCGACGATGAATAGGCGAAACAAAGGAGGGGCAACGGTGGCGGCAAAGAGTTGCCTAGTGAAAAAAGGACAGTTAACACAACGGCAAACTGCAAGCATTCGAACAAAACGGCTACAAACATGCGACAAGGTCAACAGGTCTACTAGACTACACAGACTGCATGCAAAGTGGCAAAGGGGAACACAAAGCTTCGGCAACTAGGAAACTCGGGTGAACGGTGGGCAAAAAGCGGGGACCAGGGGGGAAAACGAGCAAGGCGCAAAGGGTGAGGCAGGTGTGGGAGTCAAAGGGCAGGGGGGGTAAGAATGGGTGGGGAGGGGGCAAATGTTGGGGCGAGAGGGGAGGACACAGCAGCTGAGTGAGGAGCGGAGAAAAAGCAGTGAAAACATAAAACGTATATCGACTACTAACCGAGGGGCCGCAATCCCCACTACAGGACGACAATTGATACAGAGAAACATAGCAAATTTGTTGTATCACTCAACATTTCGCCGGGCCAAAAGCTGGTCAACATAGAGTGGCTCCGGAGCCATTGATAGAAACTACGCCCGCCAACAAGCCCTCATAGACTCCAATTTTAAAAAAGGAGGGAATGTCTGTGGAGAAAGCAGAAGTAACGTGTCTCTCTTTCTCTCATCTTGCTCCTGAGGGCACATTTCGTTATTTAATCGAACACAAAAGATAGGTAAAACGATCAGGAAGGTCTCATCGTAGCCTGCAGGTAAGCCGTTTCAATGAGTTGGAATTACGGTTTGGCCAGAAGTCCCTTCCTTTTCGGAGAGCATTCTCACATTTTCTCTAGGCTCTAACTGACATTCAACAGGTGGCAAACTGCCCCCTGATTAGCAGTTGGTCCTGGTGTTTGCTTGGCACCTCAGGCTGCGTGAAGGAAGAAGGGGGGAGGTGCCACCAAAGCCGAGAGCGGCATCCCTTTTAGTAGTTCTTTGGCCTAAATTTGGAACTTTCTTCTGAAAAATGTCAGACATAGACAGCAGAGACACGACTCGTTAACATGATAATTACCTTATACCCATAGAGGCGCACTAGGAAATTAAATACTGCAATGTTAAAAATGGTATGCCAACAATAGGAATGTTAATTGCTATTTGGGCATCAGCTTAACATGCTAATGTTAAACATGTTAATTTATCATTTAACGTAATTGCTAGCGCATCCAACCGTTGAGGGAGGGCAGAGGCGGATGCTAGGGGGTGTTAAACGCTACTAATGTTTCCATGCAGAATGTTAACTCTAGCGCTTGCAGCGTTAACCTGCTAATGTATGACTGCTAAGGATTAACAGTGCAATCTGACAGAGGAATGTTAACAAGGCTAGCCGCACAGCGGTAACATGGTTAATAAACCAACATGCTAATGCTGACAAATACATGCTATGCGCCGGGTAATGTATACCAAATGCTAATACTGTCGACTCTGCTCTAATCGCAACGTTAAACATGTCTAAGCTAACGATGCTACTGTGTTAACTGCATAGCCCATCACGCTAACAGCTAATGGTAACAGGCTAATGCTAACATGGTCTAATGTTTAACATTGTTTAGCCTCAGCGCTAACATGGATAATGCGTACCATGCTATGCTAACATCGACCCATCAGCGTTAAACATCTAATGTTTAACAATTAAGTGTTAGCAGTTACGCTAATGGTAACTTTTACGCATCACGCTAATGCTAATGCTAACAGTGCTACATGTCAAATGCTAATGCTAAACATGTTAAGCTGAACATGTTAATGATAACTGCTAGCCCAGCGCGCTAACATGCTATGGTAACAAATGTTAAGGCTATACAGGCTAATTACATTCGCAATGGAAATGCTAGTCCCTCATTGTTACATGCTAATCGCTAAAATGCAGCATTCACAACACCACCCCACACAGTACCACAGAACAGACCCACACACAGACACAGCACATGCACACACACACAAGAACTGAACAGATACTCATAACAGATCTGACATCATCGTGTTCACAATAAAAATCTGCTGATCTACGCATCAAGACAGGCTGAGCTGCACACACTGGACAGGTGAGTCTCAGTGACAGGTCTCTAGCAATCCATCTAGCACTTAAACTACTCTCCTTTTACCCACAGAACCTCGTTAAAACTACACAGTTTCAAACCAAGTATCTTTGAGCTATTGATGTTTAACTAAAGTTCCTACTATTAATATCTACAAATATTGACACTTTTTCTACAATAGGTTTACCATGTCAATCTATTATAACAACTCAAATCTTTTTATAACAGTACCTACAATTTTAAATGACTTCTACTTTACTTACAGACTTAATTTCAAACGTACACAGTCAACAGGACTGGTACTATTACACTTTGTTAATTCAACATTTGTTTATGATTCAACTCAGTAGAGAACAATTTTCGTACAGAACAAAGCATGCACACACCACACAACCACACACAGTAACACAGACACACACACCAGAGACACACAACACACACAGAGACACTAACAGACCTCAGTAAACATCGAACGTCTCGTGTTAGACAATAAAAAATCTGCTGATCTACGTCAATACAAGGCTGAGCTAGCACACTGTGACGGTGAGTACCTCAAGGACATCGCAGGACAGTCTCTACAAGTCCTTCTAACACTTTAACTACTTCTCCTTTACATACAGGACCTCATTTAAACACACAGTTCACCAATCTGTACTATTATTTATGCAAATTCACTATTAATATTAACTACTACAAATTAATTCAACTTTGTTAACAAATAAGTTTTACCATTTCAAACATTATACAAACGTCAAATACTAGTAGCAACAGACCTAACAATTGTAAACTACCTCTCCTCGAATCCTCTGTCACTACAGAGTTCAGTCAAACTAACACAAGTGTCACCAAGTCGTGTACTAAACTGAATTACTCTCTCAATTCTAATCTAACTACTTACATCTGAATTTCACATGTGGGACATTAAAGCAACATTGTCACTTCTACTATTTCTACTCTTTCAAAGCCAATTTCAAACATTTTTAATAGTAGTATCCTTATGGCCTTTTTCAAGCTTTGATAGTGTCACGCGGTGGAGGTAAAGTTGGATTTTTGTCTCTTGTCGTGTCATTTCCCTGTTTTTATTTTGAAAGATATTCCTCTAGCGTTGTCAGGATCACTTGCCCTTCCTCAGGGGTCACCGGTCTGATTGTCTTCTTCCCCGCCTATTGTTTCGCACCCTGTTCCCCATTACCATGTTAACTTGTGCCCTGCGTCTCCCTTTGTCTTGGGTGCCAGAAGTGTTCGTTCTGTTCGTTCACCCCGCCCGTCAAGTCCCACAGACCCTTGAGCTTCCTTCTTGCCACTAACTTGTGTTGATGTTGTTGCCTCCACTGAGTAACTTTTTGTTGTTTTCATTTCATAGAATTAGGTGCGTGATTTCTGTTCAGTTTAGGACAGCGGTGTAGCCTTGTGTGTCCCCCCTGTGGAGTAGATTTGTTGTTACCTTTTTCCTCTTTTGGCTTTTACGTTTTTTTCCCTCTTCGGAGGTGGTTTTTGGTTTTTGTAAATGTTATTCTGAGAATAGTTTTAATTTAGAAGGAATTTTTCAAGTCTTTTTGTGTTGCTATATTGGTTGATTCATTACTAACAAAAGTCCCCATCCGATTGGGTCGAATATCTGCTCTCTGGTCACTCCGTGTTACGAGCCTAGGCCTGAAGTACCACTCGGCCAGTATGGACTCGCAGAGACAAACCACTGACTGCGGATCCTGAAGTGCCAAAAGGCCGATAGCCTCATCCTGTCAGGAGGACCTGTCGGTCGACTATGGCCGCCCAGGTTAAGTCGGTCATCGGCTAAATCTGCAGAGTTCTGCAGGACCAGCGTATGCCAATACTGGAACACAGCCTCCCTAAGCCCCGGCTGCTGACTGCGGCTCCCCGCCCCGAGTGGGTGCCATGTCTTTTGGTCTGGTAGGCAACTTACGGCCCAAGCCAAGAAATTCTCTGGGGAAAATTGGGATATTGAGCACATTTCTCATTGATTGTTCATTCATTTCGAACTATTCCCCCCATGCATTGCCCACTGGACCGATCCCAAGATAGCCTTTAGATATGTCCCATCGACTGGACGAGCCAAAGCAATGGCCTCAGCAGAGTGGGGGGCTCAGGACGCTCTTCTCCCTGCCCTCGCATTCCCCTCTACCGACAACTTTAAAGCAGCCTACTAAGGACGTTTTGACCCGCGGTTCCGACCGACCGGGAGAAGGCTCAGGAACTGAGCAAACTAAAGTCAAGGCACGACAACTACGGTGGACTAGCAGAACCATCCAACTTCCCGCACCTTGGCGGCAAGAGTGGGTGGAACTCCACAGCCCTCTATGAGGTGTTCCTGAAGGCGCTGGCTGCCCCAGCCAAAACTTCTTGTTCTTTGGATCTACCACCCGGATGTTGGACTCTCGTCATCGCGCATCGCCATCACGGACAGACAACCGGGGTCGCCAACTCAGACAGCATGTGCCTTTCAACCTTCGGAGAGACCCACACGCCCCAAGACACCGGCGGACCGGCCCACCCACCGTTGCACGCTAGAAGGAGGGGTCGTACAACTCCACGGATGTGAGGAGACCCAAGGCAGCTTGCGAAGGCCGCGGCTGACGCATGAAGACGAAGAGGAGGACACAGCAGAGGGCCGATGCTTCTTTTTGTGGGAGTTAGGTTCACCATCGTCGTCGCCGCCTGTCTCAGCCAAGAGGACCCACTGTGTTACGTCGTCTACTGCTGTCACGTCTGTCCCACGTACCCTAAACCACAGTCAGGAAGCAACCACACCATTCCACACAGAACTTGAGTCACTTATAGCGACTCAGGGTGCTATGTAGATTTTGATGGCACTGGGGTTTTAGACAGAGAGACTGGGCCTCAAACCGAAGCTCTTAATGAATGCAAATCATGCCAAAGTCTTCAACGAAAAAAGAACTATTCACCATCACTCACGGCCTGAACCCCCCGAAAATTGGAGGCACAAAATAGACATAGTGAGCGACATAAGCTTTTAAATTTATCAGTCGACCCACCCTACCCTGATTTTGTGGACGCCTTGGCTGTAACCGCCAACAACCCGCCATGTAAACTGGAGAATCGGGAGAATAAATTGGAGGGGTGGGGGGAGGACTGTGGTTAAAATGACTGCTTCGACATCTTCCGTCAGGGAGGGAGGTTACTGGGGCTAAATCTTGCATCTGTTATTCTATCTGCCCCAGAGCTCAGATACCCCGACTAGAGCTCGCGTGCCGTCCTCGTAGCCATCATCACCGCTTCCGTGAGGTATTTAGCAAAACTAAAGCATGGCTCCGCCTACTCATCGTCCATATGCTGTGCAAATTGAACTGATTCCAGCGCTCCACCATTCCCAAGGCCGCCTGTAATTCGGTTTTTCTGGCCTGAGAGGGAGGCCAGCGGAGTAACATCAAGACCGTCAACTGAGGGCGTGGGTTGATCCGCCCTTCTTCGCTCCAGCAGTGCCCGTGCTTGTCTTCATTTGGTGGGAAAAAGGACGGGTCCCTGAGACCATTTTTGGCATAGACACAGTCTCCTCAATGACATCACAATAAAGATCGGCTACCAACGTTCCTCCTCTCATGTCCGTCCGTGTTTGACAGCTCAGAGGCAAGGTTGCACCAAGCTAGAGCCTGTCAGAATGCATACATCTGGTTTAGAAATGAAGAGAGGTGACAGTGGAGATGTGGAAAACAGGTTTAAATATCCCAGCGGTCCATTAGTAATACCTGTCATGCCGTTCGGATTAACCACGGCGGCCTGCAGTGTTCCAAGAATGGATTAATGAGGGTACTTCAGAGACGATACCTCCGCGACCTCTTTTGTTTTTTGTGTACATTGATGACCTACTTACTATTTAATCCCCGACCTAGCAAACTCCACACCAGAAGACCTGTCAACCCGAGTAATTAAAAGATACTGTTGGAGAGCAATCTCTACGTCAAAGCAGAAAAAGGAATTCCAATGCCGACATACCGGTCTCTATTGCCTGGGCTTCATTGTAAGCTCCTGGAAGAGGGCGATGGGACCGGCCTAAATTAGCGCTGTCGATCCGAGTTGGGCCCACACCATGACAGCCTTTTCTCCTGAGCAAAAAGGTTCAGCGTTCCTGGTTTTGCTAACTTTTACAGGCGGTTCATCAAGTTTTAGCGCAATAGCTGCCCTCTCCATGCTCTTACCTCTTCTCAGTGCGTTTCCATTGGCTCCAGGGCTGAGACAGCCGTCCAGACCCTCAAGCGTCGCTTTACCTCAGCCCCCATCCTCACCCTGCCAGACCCTCAGCGACAGTTCGTGGTCGAGGTAGACCGCCTCCAACGAAGGAATCGGGGCGGTTCTCTCTCAGCGATCGGAGCAGTATGGAAAAAATGCATCCCTGCGCGTTCTTGTCACGGCGGTTTGTCTAAAGCAGAGCGCAACTATGATGCGGCAACCCGGGAGCTGCTGGCAGTCAAGATCGCCTTGGAGAGTGGAGACACTGGCTGGAGGGCACAGCATCCGTTCATTGTGTGGACGGATCACAAGAACCTGGAGTACATCAAGCGGGCCAAGAGACTAAATTCACGGCAGGCCAGGTGGGCATTGTTTTTTAACCGTTTTGTCTTTACAATTGTCCTACAGCCAGGGTCCCGGAATGTCAAACCAGACGCTCTGTCTCGCATCTATGACCTGAGCCTGTCGCCAAGGAACCAACCCATCCTCCCACTGACCCGTGTGGTTGGAGTGGTCACTTGGCCGATAGACAAGAGGTGAAAGCAAGCAAATGGTGATACGCCCCCACCTAGTGGGTGCCCTGAGCATCGTTTGTTTGTCCCGTTGCTCTGCGCCCCACAAGTGATTCATTGGGCTCACACCTCGCTGCTCACTTGCCATTCGGGAGTCCGAAGAACCATGTTCGCCATCTCCCAACGGTTCTGGTGGCCATCCATGAGTCGGGAGTCGGGAGTACATCGAGGCATGTTCGGTCTGGGCAAGACATCCTCCGGGTCAGAATGGGACTCCTGCAACCTCTGCCCATCCCTTCCAGACCGTGGTCAGACATCATCTATGGACTTTGTCACGGGGCTCCCGGTTTCGAAAGGTAACACCACGGTCCTGACCGTGGTGGATCGTTTTTTCCAAGATGACACCATTTTCATTGCATTACCTAGCTGCCCTCAGTAAAGAAACTGCTCAATTATGATGCAGAATATCTTCAGGATCCATGGATTCCCTAGGACATCGTGTCAGACCGGGGCCCCGTTCATTCCGGTTCTGGAAGGAGTTTCTGTAGGCTAATCGGAGCCACAGCAAGTCTGACGTCGGATACCACCGGAGGCCAACGGCCAGACCGAACGTCTCAACCAACAGCTGGGAGACCGGCCTCCGTTGCCTGATGCTCAGAACCCGGCTTCATGGAGCACCACCTGATCTGGGTGGAATTCGCCCACAACTCGCTGCCCACCTCTGCCACAGGCTTCTCCCCCTTCAAGTGTGCCTATGGCTACCAGCCTCCTGTGTTCGCTGACACCGAGCCGAAGTGTCTGTCCCTCCGCCCACGCTCGGTTTCGTCGCTGCCGCCGCATCTGGGCCGCCGCCCGTCAAGTACTCATCCGTCAGGGGACAGAGTCAAAAGGGCCGCCGACCGAAACGCCGCCCTGCAACCCGAGTATCGGCCTGGTCAGAGAGTGTGTGTCAGCTAGAGATCTTCACCTCAAGGTCCCCTCTAGGAAGCTGGCGCCACGGTTTGTGGGTCCTTTTCCCATCTCCAAAGTCATCAGTCCAGCTGGCCATTCGTCTCCGTCTGCCCAGGTCACTCCGCGTCCACCCACATTCCACGTGAGTCAGGTTAAGCCCTAAGGACAGCCCCATGGTCCCGGCCACCAAGCCCCCGCCACCACTGGAAGCAGGCCGATGGAGGTCCACTCTATAAGGTCAGGAAACTGTTAGCTGTACGCAACAGAGGCCGGGGGAAACAGTTTTTAGTGGATTGGGAGGGATATGGGCCAGAGGAGAGACAATGGATTCCACAGAGCTACATAGCCGATCCTTCTCTAATTCAAGATTTCTACCAAGATCATCCTGAGTTGCCTGGGCCGTCAGGAGTCGGCCCTAGAGGGAGGGGTACTGTCACGCGGTGAGGTCAAGTTGGGTTTTTGTCCTGTCTTGTCATTTCCTGTTTTATTTTGAAAGAATATTCTCCTCTCGTTTCAGGTCACTTGCCCTTCCTCATGTGTCACCGGTCTGATTGTCTCCCCGCCCCTGATTGTTTCCACCTGTTCCCCATTACCCTGTGTATATCTTGTCTGCGTCTCCCTTTGTCTTGTGCAGAGTGTTTCGTTCTTTCGTTCACCCCAGCCCGTCATTCCCACCAGACCTTGAGCCTCCTTCCCTTGCCACGTAACTTGTGTTGATGTTTTGCCTCCACGTGAGTGACTTTTGTTGTAAATTTCATAGAATTAGGTGATTGATTTCTGTTCAGTTAGACAGCGGTTAGCCTTTTGCCCTCCCCTGTGGATTTTTGTTACCTTTTTCCTCTTTTCCGCTTTTACGTTTTTCCCTCTTCGGAGTGGTTTTTGGTTTTGTAGAGTTTATTCTAGAATAGTTTATTTAGAGTAATTTTCATAGTCTTTTTGTGTTGCTTATTGTGGATTATTACTAAAATAAAGTCCCATCCTATTGGTGAATATCTCTGCATCTGAGTCCTCCTTTGAGTCCAGGCCTGACATATAGTATAGAGACAGCTGAAGAGCGACAGGAATGTGAGGGGGAGAGAGAGTGAAAGAGACAGGGAAAAGACATGCAGAAAAAGGTCAGCAGGTGGGCCGCTGGGGCCGGTGGCAGCAGAAGGCACCCACACCGCACTTTCCGCAGGAAATGCAGTTTTCTAGTTATTATTATTCTTACGCTGTTTTTTTGGCTCGCATCTCCTCCCAGAGTTTTTGTCGCACATACACAAAACGGGTATCAAAACGACCGGCTCGGCCGGGAATCGATTGCTATGACTGTTCTGAGCGTTTCGGCAAACGGTTCTGCCAAAAATCGCCAAAAACGAAGCCAAAAAATGAATGGGTGTGTATTGCGAGAACTTTCCAGAGCTAGAGTGAGTGATGTCATCGCTAGAGTGGAGGGGGAGAGAAAAAGTCATCGAAAAATAAATTTGTAAACTGCGACTGTGGCCACAAATGCACAGCTACAGGCGTGATTATACCCTCAAACGTAGGAAAATTTGAGGCGGTCGCAGTGATAACACTGTTGAAGCTGTCTCTGTTATAGTTTTGGCTCCCTATGCGCTAATTGATCGACTACTCCCCCCCACAGCCTCATATACGCCCATGTTAAAAAGGAGGGAAATTTTCTGGAGGAAGGCAGAAGTAACGTTTCTCTCTTGCTCCTACGGGCACATTTCTTCATTTATCGACACAAAACGGCTATGTAGACGATCAGGAAGGGCTCACGATGCTCAAAGTTAAGCCGGTTCAATGATTGGACATACGGTTTTGGCCAGAAATCCTTCCTGTTCGAGAGGAGGTCTCAGCATTTTCTCTGTCTCTAAGTGACATTCTAACAGGTGCAGTAACTGCTCTGCTAATTACAGTTGGTCCTGGTTGCTTAGCAACCTCAGCCTGCGTGAAGGAGGAGAGGGGGGAGGGGCCAGCAGACAGAAGCCGAGCGGCGGCATTAGCGCTAGCTGTAAAGACATGCTATTTGCTAACATTAGCCACCAATACTAAAATTACTGCTAATTAACATTAGCCACTAGGAATTAAATACATGTTAATTGTTAACATGATAATGTTAACATGTTAATGCTAACATGCTAATGGTAACTGCTAGCGCATCAGCGTTAACACGCTAATGCTAACATGTTAATGTTAACATGCTAATGTTAATGTTAACATGCTAATGCTAACTGCTAGCGCATCAACGTTAACATGCTAATGTTAACATGCTAATGTTAACATTCTAATGCTAACATGCTAACGTTAACATGCTAGCGCACCAACGTTAACATGCTAGCGCACCAACGTTAACATGCTAATGTTAACATGCTAATGTTAACATGCTAATGGTAACTGCTAGCGCATTAACGTTAACATGTTAATGGTAACATGCTAATGCTAACATGCTAATGTTAACATACTCATGCTAACTGCTAGCGCATCACCGTTAACATGCTAATGGCAATTGCTAATGTTAACATGCTAATGTTAACTGCTAGCGCTAATGCGCTAACATGCTAATGTTAACATGCTAATGTTAACATGCTCATGCTAACTGCTAGCGCATCACCGCTAACATGCTAATGCAATTGCTAATGCTAACATGCTCATGTTAACTGCTAGCGCATCAGCATTAACATGCTAATGCTAACATGCTAATGTTAATTGCTAGCGTTAGCTGCTCCTGTGTCTAAATAAACATGTTAAAAATGACTATTTGAGGTGTGCTTTTTGAATACAGACCCCCAGCAACAGCCCACTCGTCACTCTCAAAATTTCTTTTCTAGTACTGAATTTGCTGAGCAGTGTCAGTAATAATGCATGGGGATGACGGGGCCAGAGTCACGCACACTCAAAATTTCTTTAGAAATTTTCTAGTTTAAATCACCTGTACCGGTTTGTAGTTGTTTTGTTTTTTGTTATTGCATCAGAGAGGGGGTGAGTGGGGTGCCGTGATTTTCTGTTGACCGCAAAACGCAAACACAATCTGTGTCATACCATCTACGGAGCATCATGTAAATTAAATCCTGTATGTGTGTTTATTAATAAAACAACTAAAAGCAGCTACGAACGGAAGTTTTATTTGTACATAGCGTGTCGGACAGATCACCCTACATCAGCCTCTCGGCGGGTAATTGTTGCGCTGGATAGCCGTTAATACAGGCTTCATTTGTCATTGCAGCAGTACAAATACAGTACAACAAAATTGCAACACCAGTCTGTCCATACATATAATACAAAACATTAACAGCTGGACACAGTTTAGTTAGTTAGACACAAAACCACTTTTTTAAACTAAGAATCCAGAGCAGTGTTTGATTATAGTGAGTATAATTCTTGACCATGGTAACAAGCTGACAAAACAGTCTCACCATATGACTCTTTGGTCAGCTACAGAAATACACCTACAATCCTTGAATTCCATTTGCTGATGATGATTGCGTAAAAAGTTCCAGAAGAGTTCCTAAATGGACTTTAAAGTGAAACAATTACATGTTGTTTTCTGTGTTCCTCATGAACATGAACCATTCTGCTGACCTCTAGTGGACATGTGAGGCTAGAATGAGGCTTTATTTCAAAGCACACTATGGCAATCAAGAAAACTTTGTTCATATGATCCACTTAAACTTCACACTGTCTCTACAACTCTTCTTCATGCAGACTTAGGCTACGTTTACACATAGCCAGGTATGTTGAGAAATGAATATTTCCCAAAATAACATTGTGCACATAGCATCGTTTTCAAAAAAGTCAACCCGCATAAATACGCCATCAAGCGCCGTCATAACTACGCCAAGCCTGTAGGTGGCAGTGTAGGAAGAAGGAGAATGCTCTGCAAGCCAATCAGAATAATGCTTCCATTGGTCGCACTTCTGGCGCTTCAGCTGCCTAAAACTCTGTTTATCTGAATTTACACGCAAACGCAAAACCGTAGTTTTCCAGAATCAAAGATTTGTTTTCAGAGGCAAATTCACCGTTTGCGTGTAAAAGATAGGTACAAACGAAGGGAAATATCTCCGTTTTTAAAAATACCCGTGTACGTGTAAACAGGGCCTTAAACTTATGTCAAGGCTTTCTTCTCCAAACAAAGGCTGATGTTATGTGTTGATGGCACGTGTTACATATGTATATTGTTCAAAGTAGAGTGAAGAAAAGAATGATGTGGCGTTTATTACTGTGTAACAATTAAAAACGAATGAATTTTATTAAGAAACAGCAAAAGAGCTCAGAACATTATCAAGGACCCATCCCACCCCGGCCACATCCTTTTCGAACAGTTACCCTCAGGCAGGTGATACAGGACATTTAAAACCCACATAAACAACATCACTGCCCTAAATGACCATATGAAATAACTCATGGACTGCTGCCTTGAAACTGTATATACTGTATGTATGTGGATGTATGTGCTGTTTTGTTGTGTTTTTTAAAATGTTTTTATCCCTTTTATCTATGTTTTATACTATGTTTTTTGCACTTCCTTCACTGTGGACTGCACTTAAATTTCATTATGCATTGCATAATGACAATAAAGATATTCTATTCTATTCTATTAACAGTGTTCTGTTCCAAGAAACAAACAAATAGTCCATGTGGTTGTGTAACATAAGGGCAGGTTGGGATGATGGATGCATGTGTTGCATATGTTGCCAGACGCTGCTGTTCAACAGTCAACATGTCCATGATCATTTCCTTATCTTAGCCAGCAAGTAGTTCTTATTTCAGCCATTACAATTAAGACTAACCCTACAGGCGGAAGAACAGCAAGTAGAAAACAAAAACACAAAGTATCTCTCTCTCTTCTGTAGAAACTTTGTGTCCAATTAAAAGATACAGCAGATAAAATGCAACCACTTTTCAATTAGTGTCCTATATTTTACTTTAAAGTCTGTGTAAAGTCAGAATAAATGTGTGTTCTGAGTTTGTCAGACCAAAAAAGAAAGTGTTATTAACCACCCAGCCAAATTTGAATTATTATTGATTATTATAAATCAGGTAAAAATTAATTCTCAGCTCCAGGACTGTGGGGGCGTGTTCAGTGAATGTGATAAAGCCATGCCCACTCACAGGAGCAGTCAAGCAGCCATTTTGAAGTGAGAAAATGACATGACTAACTTTGAAACACTCAGTGAGATGAATTCATCTCTATCTCTCTGCTAAGGGTGCATGGGTATTCTCAGGGTGGCCTCAGCGTGTCATCGAGCCACCCTTTAAGGGAACACCCACAAAATCCTGGACTGAAAACTGGTGAAAAACTGTTTGAACCTCTAACTCCACATTTCACTAATATATCGTCTTTTCACATGTTTTCAGCAACTATTTTCAACATATTTTATGTATTTTGAAAGAAATCTCAGAATTGCCTTTACACAGACTTTAAGAACATCTATCTGTTTCATCCCTGCTGAATACCAATTACACCATACTTTTTTAAATATTATTAAATTATGAGTTATAAAGGGGACAGCAATACTGCCCATGCAGTCCTCTCTTTAGTCAGACTGTTAACACACGTTAGTTTGATGAGAACACCTCAGTCAGTCAGTCATTAAACACATTGATGACACTCCGGGCCACCAGGTGGCGGTATGGAGCCGTGTGCTGCGTGTGTCCGGCTTCCAGCAGTCTAACTTTGTGTGTTTACCATGACGGAGTCAGAGTCAGAGTCCGGCAGTAAACTGGTCTCATGTCGGTTTCAGAAAGCCCCTGTGTCAGAGCTTCACACAGTCTTCTCCGGTCAGCCGTACTCTGTGTCCGTGCTTAAGGTTGGGTACTGTGTGAATCAGGCTGACGGCACGTTCACAGCCGACGGAACCATTACCCTCATAACGGGACCCAAGACTGTTCTGGTGGACACCGGCGGACCGTGGGACCGAGACTTTCTACTAACGGCGCTGAAGGACAGAGGCCTGGAACCGACAGACGTTAACGTAGTCGTGGGGACTCACGGACACTCGGACCACGTCGGTAACCTGAGTCTGTTTCCAACAGCGCTGATGATTGTAGGATATGACGTCAGTGAGGGGGACACGTACCGAGCCACCGGCCTGTCAGCGGGACGTGTTTACTGTATCGATGAGCACGTGAGTGGACATGCACCAAACGTTCCACAAACGTTTGTACAACTCAAAGTTAGGTCAAGTCAGTGACACTAAACGCACACAAAGATCAATTGTCGGAATTGTTGGGTCTCTGTAAATAATGTTCCAGTATAGTATATTACAGTCTAGACCTGCTCTGTATGGAAAGTGTCATGACACAACGTCTGTTATATGTCACTATTTTATCTTCTGCACATATTTATTTGTATAGTTTACTTTCTCTGCACATGAATTTAAATTTAGATTTATCTGAGCTTCATTTTAATGTATGGCTTCTGTGTTATAGGTTCATTCTGGTGTATGTTTAATGTATGTTTGCATGCTGCTACTGGATGCCTGAATTTCCCTCAGGTTCAATAAAGTATCTATCTATCTATCTATCTATCTATCTATCTATCTATGTGTGATACAGGCTGAGTCTGAGTCGAGTCAGGACTCAGGTCTTTTGATGACGATTTAGCTTTTATTAACTTTTTTCAAAGTTATTTGCATATTGTGATTCAGATTTTTTTTTTTTAGAGATTAGCAGAAATGTGACTTTTCTGTAGAGGAAGTCTTGGCCTGAAGAGCCGGAATCTGTTTTCTGGATATCTGTTGGCTACACCAGAAGCCTAGAAACAACAACAAGACTTGCTCTACATTTAACTTTAGTCTGTCTTTAGTCAGAGTGGAAGTCCAAATACCTGACAAAGTGAACACTAGATGGATTACAAAAAGGAATCAGACTGTGACAGAGGTCAGCAGCTTCATGTGTCCTGGTTTCGCCTTAGGTGTCTGTTCACACTGTCTCCTCTCTCCCACAGGTATCTGTAGTTCCCAGTCCAGGCCACACAGGACAGGATGTCAGCGTGCAGGTGAAGGGAACCTCCGCAGGCACAGTGCTTGTTGTAGGGGACTTGTTTGAGAGCTGCTCAGATGAGGACAGCTGGCGGGATCTCAGTATGAACATTGTAGTACAGGAGGTCAGCCGGCAGGAGGCGCTAAACATAGCAGACGTAATCATACCAGGACACGGACTCCCGTTCAGAGTCCTCCGGAACTGATGGACCAACCAAGTGACTTGATTGACTGTAGCTGGAGATTTAGAACTTGACATAATGTTGTCATACTGAGAAAGTTTACACGCCTGATAACACACTTTCATCTGGAGTGAGCAGCTCATCAGTTGTCTGCCCATACAGGCAAAATATTTGTTACACGTCACTCGACTCATGACAACTACTGAACGCGCCTGTATTCATGTCTGCATCCTGTAACAAGGTGTCAGCTTCACTGTGGCTTAATAAATGTTCTATCATTCATTCATTTTCCATGACCACTTATCCTTCTCAGGGTCGAGGCATATCAACTGCTGATGAGTCAGAATATTGCACAGGTGTTCCTGACATGGCAGCGGGCCCAGGATTTCATCACTAACTCTGGTCATTCAATAAAATGAACATTCAGTTCAGACAACAGCTCTGATGGACATATATACAGTCCTACATCTGTGGGATAGCACTGTACATTTCAGTGGCCTTTTATTGTGACCACTTTAAGACATAGTGTTGGCCTTACAGATTATTATCTTGAGTGCTCTCTATCAGATACAGTTTGTACTAATAGACTACAAATCTCAGATGAAGCAGAACCGTTAAACTCTTGACTGAATCTATACTATACAGATACTATACAGTAGGGCTGCTCGATTATGGAAAAAAATCAATATCAGGATTATTTTGGTTACAAATATGTACTTTACAGCTGTTTCACAATGTATAAAGCATTAAATCAATAAAATAAATATACTTTATGGAACATTAATTAAGGCATAGAAAAACATAAATGTATCCAAAATAAACTATGGATCCAGCTGCTCTGCAAATTCTATGTATTTATAGAACAAAATAAATATAATAAGCATCAGCATCAATAAGCAATAAGCATCTTCTTGAAACCCTCACCCTCAACTGTATTAATGGGTTGCATATCTTTAGCTAAGAAATATCCAATGGCAGCTGTTAGGCCCCATTTACACGTACACAGGTATTTTAAAAAACAGACATTTCCCTTCGTTTGTACCTATCTTTTACACGCAAACGGTGAATTCACCTCTGAAAACGAATCGAGTTTTAGGCAGCTGACGTGCCAAAAGTGCGACCAATGTTTACCTTTTGCTATGACGATGATCATGGAAGCAGCCGCCCATAGGCTTGGCATAGTTATTATGGCGCTCGATGGCGTATTTATGCGGGTTGATGTAAACGAAAACTTTTTTGAAAACGATGCTATGTGCACGATGTTATTTTTGAAAACGGAGGGAGGGAAATATTCGTTTCTCAACATACCCGGCTATGTGTAAACGTAGCCTAATGTCTTGTGCCTCTCCGAACTTTTCGGATAAGGAGTCGCATTAAACAATGTGTCTGTGATCGATGACTGAGTTTGCGTTGACGTCTTGCTGGTTGTGGAACTGGCTTTGTCTTTTTGTTTCTTTATTAATTCGTCATGAGTAACTTTGTGCTTTTGTTTGAGATGGTTTAATACAAGGTAACAGCTGCTCCTCTTGGTAACACTACAAATTGTGTTACCAAGAGGAGCAGCTGTTACCTTGTAGCAAATCTTGCACATTATGTGCTGCTGCTTCTCGTCGGATTCTTCTCATTCGCTTTCAATCTCACTCACTGTTTTTGAACACCAAACGACACACCTCCTCACTCTGCAGCTGCGTGAGGGAGTATGGGGTATCCTGTTAGTCAGCGGGGCCGCGTGAAATGGAATGTATTGCGCATGTGCGTCTCTCAGAACTTGTGTAATGAAAAGTGGAAAATAAATTGTTTAAACTCGATTATATGATTTTTGGGATCGTTTGACAACAAAATCGAAATCGTGATCAAAATTCGATTAATTGCACAGCCCTACTATACAGCAGACATGTCAAACTCAAGGTTCACAAGATCATTTCATACGTCTATTATTAATGGCCTGCTGGTAAATTCTCCACCGCTCATACTACAAATCCCACGATGCACTGCAACAGCCGCCACACAGGTCAAGATACTGTCATTGGTCAAGACCTCCCCCCCGCTGCTCAGTGGTCAGCGGATGAATGCATAGGAGGTAAACGTGTGTGCCTTGTTTGTGGAGCTAATGTGTCTATACTACGATGTGCTAATGACCCCCACCCACCCCCCACCTACGGCCCGTGACAAGGTACCAGTCTTCGGTTATGGCCCACTGGGAGATTTTAGTTTGACACCCCTGCTGCTCAGTATCAGTGTTGTTAGAAGAAGAAGAAGAAGAAGAAGAAGACATACTTTATTAATCCCCTCAACGGGGAAATTATTTTTTCATGCAATTTTTTGCCACCCTCTGGTTCCCAAGCCAAGTCTCTATGGACTGAGCTACTGCCGCCAATACTGCTAGTACTGCTTCTACAGTTACCTCATCACCACCCGTTTAATACTACAACCATAGCTGTTACGTCTCCACATAATGCTGGCTGGATTGTGTTTTCTGTCAACATTAAAAGGAAATGTTACTGAACATATCTGGAGGTTCGCAAAATACTCAATGTACTAGTGGAATGTTCACCGAAGTCTTATATCTGTTTTTCCATCCAAATAACGCACTGATAAAAATGTGTTTACAGACTTATTACTGGTCTGTAAAACCCCTCAGAGATGGGGTTGCTCCCTTTATAGTGAAATGTAATCTGAAACAATCCTGAAATAAATACCACCTTTGTTTGACTAAATGTTCAATCATTTGTGAACCCTGTTTCAGAAAGTAGATTATATATAGTACATATTTTCAAGCTTTTAGTTTGTGCCTTTGCTCTTTGATTAATTGTGGTTCTCTATGTTTTTTAGTTCCATATCAACACTTGTAAATAAATGTTCACAAATGGTGTGTGAGTTAGACCGGTGGGTTGATACGACGCTGGCATAGACCCAGAACCCACTGAAAGGACCACATAACCCATCTGGACTGGGTATGCCTCGGGATATCTCAGGAGGAAGAAGATAATGTGTTGCTGGGAATGCCCTGCTAAACCTGCTGCCATCATGACGCAACCCTGGATAAGTGGAAGGAAATAGATGTATGGACAGTGTGCTGGGTATTGAGCAAGAAATGTATTCCATGACCAGCCACTCAAAGCACCTTATCACTACAGAGGTAAGTGCCATGGGGTGATATTGGTGACACTGGTGCAGTGATGTTGGTGTTGGTGAGTGCAAAGTTTGGGCTCGCCCACTGATACTGTCTAGTCCTGCTGCCTTGCTGGGGTGAAATCCCTCCTGACGTCATGCTCCGAAGAATAGAAGCTGCCCTTCCCATTCATTAAGCCTGTGTTGTGCGTGGGAGAATGTGTGTGCATGGCACTATGCCAGCCCAGTCAGACAAGAATGGGTTCCAACTTTCCATAAAGATTGTGACGTTGTTGTTATTATAAGCAGTGTGTGTTTTTTTTCCCATAGATAGGTTTATATTTATTACAACATATGACTTCAAGAAAATTGTTTTCTTGGTTCTTGGCTGTTCTTGTATTTCTTTTGTATGTACAGTACTACGTTTTCTGTGGATCATTTTGTGTTGTATAGAAGCCCTAAACAACACAAACAATACCCTAAACAATACAAAGAAGCCCTAAACAATACAAAAAATGCATTCATACATTTGATTTCCTCCGTTTTCTCAGGATAACGAGTTAATTTTCTCGAGATCAAATCAAATATGATATGCCTGAGACGTGACGTCATGCCGTGCTGACCTGATGCTGACTGATGGATGTGAACCACTGATCTTCAAGATGCATCATCGCTACATTGAATGAAGTTTCCGGCAATAATTTGATAGATTACTATCCTTTTAAATTTGATGCCAGCAACAAAAGTTAGAGGCAACAAAAGAGTTGA
Source organism: Larimichthys crocea (assembly GCF_000972845.2). Classification (NCBI taxonomy): domain Eukaryota; kingdom Metazoa; phylum Chordata; class Actinopteri; family Sciaenidae; genus Larimichthys; species Larimichthys crocea. Next base: position 8,172,205 of record NC_040030.1, on the reverse strand, counting down.
AATTCTGTTTGAAAATCATGGGCACCTCGTCTTTCAGGCCAAAGAAGCTGTAGTCATACCAAGTTTGAGAGTGTGTCCCGTGTGTCAGAATGCCATGAGTAGTCATCAGCACTGTAAAGCACTAATAACCTCAATGGCAATAAATGTTTAGTGTTTCACCAATAAACTGTCATAAACTTCAACGGTCAGACTTTGAAGTTTGGTCATGTATGGTTAGCTGTCATTGGGGAAACACTGCATCTGATGAACTTCTGTGAAAGCACCTTTTATAGAGGCACATGCAGAAAATATGGAAGGAGCTTTGTTCCTGTCTGTTACATAAATACATAAAAGTCCAGAGGTAAATAAAAAAATAGTTTCATAACAATAACTATTAGACCTTCAATAAGTTAATAACTAACAGCAAGGTTGTTACTCAAGTCTAAGCTCCAGAAGCTGTTGATAATTAATTCATTTGTTCTTTTATAGTGTGAGAATATTGGACCTTGGAAACAATGTGACAAAATAATCTTAGCTTAAGGTCTAATTGTGGAATTTGCGGAACTTTCAACTCATGGTTAAAGTCCATATGTACGCTCCCTACCTCTGAATACTGCCATAATCCACTGATAAGGTAATCAAATCATAAACACACACACACACACACACACACACACACACTGGTAATGGCAGCTGTTTTTCAATGTTCTGCAATTGTGGTCTAAAAAAAGATACGTCATGTTATGGTTAAAGGAAAATAATTGATCTACAGTAGGCTGCTTATGTGAATGTGGGGTGACAGAGGCTGAGAGTTTAGTTCTGACAGAGTGTGGTGGACCTGTGGATCAGGGACCACAGTGAGACTATTTATTATGCTTTCAAGCTAAATAAACCTCAATGACAGTTCTCTGTGTGTGACTGAGTAACCATCAAGTTAGTAAAGTGCCATATTATAATATTAATACTGAATCTAATATCACAGAGTGCTCCCCGTGGCTGAGAGGTCAGGACAAAGTCTTTTGTTGTATCTCTGTCTCCCTCGCTTCATGTTGACAAATGAATAGCAAGTGCTTGCGCATAGTGGGAATTGTTGAGTCTGTAGATAATATTATAGAGACCTGCTCTATATGGAAAATGTCAGGGGATAACTTCTGTTATGATATGGTAAATGGAATTGAATTAACTCTGTGTGTTCCATTAATACACATCTTATTATATGGACTACTACTACTACTAACAGACTTTTTCATGTAAACAACATATTCTATTCTACATATATTTATAATATCTGCTCACACTGCTCATGCTTTTATCCTTTTATCCTTTTTTCCCCTTTTTTCTACTTAATGTTTGTTATGCGCCATAACTTTAAGGCAATATCCTTGTATATGAAAATTTACTTGGCATTAAACCTGATTCTGATTCTTAAAGGACAAAACTATTTTGGATTCACATCATGAAACACAAATGTGTTTCTATAATTATTTGCATGTCTGTGTGTGTGTTTGCTTGTTGTAGATTAGCACAGATTTTTAAAATTAAACTATTTTTATTTCAGTTTGTACTCTCTCCCTTTAGAATTTTCAGTGATATTAACATTAACTGATCAAAATCCAACTGATAAAAAGCACTTTGTAGTAATAAAGGAAACATACTTATATCTATAATAATCTTAGAGTAATTCTATGGTAATGTTGTGGAAAAAACTTAATAAGAAAGGTTCTCCTGTATACTCACACACCTCAATTTTCTGATAATAGAGACCAAGCAACAAAGTCCAACAACGGAAAACAACACACACACACACACACACACACACACGTCATAATTTATGGGTTATAGAGGAGGTGATAATCAGGCATGATGCCCTATCTCTTCTAGCTCCACCTTCATACCCTCCACCCAAATATATGACAGATAAATAGTTCTTCCATTCGCCTTCTCTGACATCTGTGTGTCGAATTTTGACTGACAAGGAAAGTCTTATTATTATTTGGGACTCAAGACGTTTTTCTCTTTTTGTTTCCATCAGCAGACACCATGTGTACAGGAGCGTGCTCGAAGTTTATCGCCATCCCCCTCTATGTCCTGGCTGCTGTGTCCATCATCTGCAACATTATGCTCTTCTTCCCTGACTTTGAAACAAAGTATGCAGCCGAAGACAGGGATGGAAAGGAACGAATCACTCAAGAAGTCAAATATATGGGAGGCCTGATTGGTGGAGGTATCATGGTAAGTAGAATAGTATGATTCATATTGAGCTTTCAAAAAACTCCCAGAGCTGCTTAAAAACAGATCAGTGACACTAGTGGAAGTAAGTTTACACTTTTATGTTATTTGATGAGTTTTTAATTACATTACGTTTTTTCTGCTGCCTCCCAGGCTGTAAACATGTTTATTTCTGCTCTATTATAGTGCAGCAGCAGCATTACACAAAGTGACAAGTGACAACAAAGAATAAAAATATACTATAAAGCAAAATATACATAATAAAATATCAAAAAAGCAATAGTAAATACGATAAAATAAAATATATTGTACAGAGGTATATACAGCAAGTTGGCAGTGTTGATATGTACAAAGTAGGGAGAAATGTGAGGTGACTGTAGATTGTAGATTATGACTTAGCTTTTGTTATACAGTGTGATGGCATGTGGCAGGAAAGATTTCCTGTATCTGTCCCTTCGACAGTGGAGCTGTCTGTGGGAGAAGCTGCTCCGCTGTCTGTCCACTGTGTGGTGGAGAGGATGCTGCTCATTGTCCATGATGGATAACAGTTTATTCAGCGTCCTCCTCTCCACCACAGTCTCGAGAGACTCCAGTCTCAGTCCAAGAACAGGAGTCTCTCGAGAATATTTCTGCATTGGCTTCACTTCACAGCCATTGAGGTGTGTGTGTATATATATAGAGAGATCTGCATTGTGTTCTCTTTCTCCTTAATATAGATTCATGTCTATCATGTTCTCCTCAGGACCATGTTTTTGTTCAGTCTCTGTTTTTACGGCTGTGTTGATATAATAATATAATAAAATTATCTACATACAACCTATTATACCATATTTAAAGGTAAAACACCTTCTTTATCGTTGCTTTTCAAGTCTTTTTAAATGCTGTAGTATCTCTAAGTTCACTCTGTCCGAGTTGTGCTTTGTTTGATTACTTCACATTTAGTTCAGTTATGTTCTACTTGTTATAACTTAACTTTGAACTGTTCCTGTTTCCTCCTTCATTGATAATGTTAGTTTTACCCATTTATTTTCCCTCCTTACATCTAATACCTATCTCTCTCTGCCTTTAGGCCCTCATTCCTGCCATCCACATTCATCTAACCAGTGCACAAAAATGCTGTGCCAACCGCTGTGGGGTAAGTATATCAACAGCATCTTACTGAAATGTGGTCATTGTCTAACTGCTAGGGAAAGTTTGAACCAAGCAGCTCTGCGGAATAGACTGAAGCTTTACCTGTGTCCGTAGTTACTGTGATAGACACTGATACAGAGACCTAACAAGTCTCACCATGAGCAAGCAATTTGTGATAGTGGCAAGGAAAAACATCCTATAAGAGGAAGAACCCCCGAGCAGAACCCAGATCATGGTGGATGGCCATGTAAGTTTAGAGGATAGACAGAATGGCATCGCTCTTATTCTATTCTGTTAGTAATCGGAAACTAAATTAAACCGAACCCGAAGTGCTCTTAACGTAAACTATTCATATATAACTATTCTTATATAAACTAGCAAAAACATTTTGTGCTAATAAAGGAAGAGTGCATGTTAGTAATAATGTTTACACACACACATATCCATGACATAAAGTCATAAAGAGTCATAAAGGGGGTAATAACCAGGCACAATTCTCTTATCTCCTGTAGCTTTATAGCTTTAAAGACTCCACGTCTCAACGTCGGAATAAACAAGTGGAGGCACAAAACACCAATGCAGATGCATTCACACTGATGCACTGCATGGTGACATCAAGACATGTATGTCAAAAATAAAAAAACAGGTGTAGGTGCTTCTTAAAACACAAAACTAAAAACAAGAACACGAGAAAAGTGTTTGTGAGTTTTCCACATCAACTGGAATCCTGAGATTCTACGGTTGTATGAATGTTCATATAAAACTATTTCATATAAACCATATATGTTTCTGCAAACACCAACATTATACAGTGGTCCCTTGTTTATCGCGGGGGATACGTTCTAAAAATAACCCGCAATAAACGAAATCTGCGAAGTAAGTTTTACAATTATTATACATGTTTTAAGGCCGTAAAACCCCTAACCACACACTTTTATACACCTTTTTACACGCATTTTGTACCATACTCCCTTAGTTAATCAGGACGCAGAACACATGTGCGGTTCTCCCTTAGCCAATTTAGGACGCAGAACACAATGCGCGTTCATACTGTACAGTACGCTGTAAAAAAAAAAAAGCATGCAAAATTACACTAAAAAAATCTGTGACACAGCGAGTCCGCGAAAAATTAACCGTGTTATAGCGAGGGACGACTGTATAGCTGAGCTCGACTCTTATGAAATGATTTCCATTGTGTTTGGCTGCTGCAGTATTATGGCTGAATCTGTTCTTACAGTACTGACTCCACTGTGTGTGTTGCTCCATGCAGATGTTCCTGTCCATTGGTTTCGCAGCAGCTGGTGTGGCGGGAGGCTTGTACAGCCTCAGCGTTGCTTCTCTGGGTCTTGCTAATGGGCCATTTTGCGAATGGATCAATGAATATAACTCCAATCCAACCTGGGGGGCGCCTTTCGCTAACAGGTACAGGCACTCAGACAGACACACAGGCCATGCCCCTGTTGGTTTAAAGCTCTGACAAAAATCTATTTCTATTTCTTTTATTATGCGTTAACTTTTGTCCACCCAACACATTTGAATCTCTGGTTGAATATACAGAGAAATCAGGCACTTCTTTTTCCTCAATTTAATATAAACTGCTACGAGAACTGTATTTATAAAATATTATTTAAATATTCTTCTATTTAAAATTGATTACTCCTCTAATGTTTATCATTTTCAGTAATGGGAGCTACCTGTCTGACAAGGATATGTGGAAATGGTGCATACAGCCAGAGGATGTGGTTGGATTCAACGTGGCACTGTTCTCCACTCTGCTGGTGTCAGCATGCATACAGCTCATCCTCTGTGGCATCCAGATGGTCAATGGACTGTTTGGATGTCTTTGCGGCACCTGTGCTGGCAAGGAGGTGAGGCTGACAAAAATCAAAGATTCTGCTCACTAGAAAACTTTTAAAAACATCATTCTAAATCGAGATTTGATAGAATTTTTTGTTTTAACATGTGAGGGCCACACACTGTTTAAAAATCGGAAAATTCGAAAATGATGGAAGGTTTGAATTTGATTTATCTTATAATCTGCACATGCTAGCGGTTGCCAGTTCTCCATCGTTACTTAAATGATGATGCTTACCATCCACGTGGGGAGATTTCTGTTTGGTTTGACTCTCTCAGTGGGATCACAGTTGGTTGGGATCTGGTGTCTTACTGACCTCTGGCTCTCTGTCCTCTCTCAACAGTAAACTGAACTCCAACACCATGACATCTTGAAGAAATGATCAACATCACCATCAGCTCTGCCATCGTCTTTATCATCATTACCTTTATCACCTCCGTTATCACATCAAGCTGCACCAAGCAGTGATGAGTCATAAGTCCTAACGAATATAGATTACATTGTTCAGCTGTCCTCTGGTGCCACAAATCATTATCATTACTATAAATTCTTCAAGAGGAATGACTGGGATTAACGATTGATGTTGCTTTTGTTGTTTGCAGATTACACTGATCGTAGACTGTAGATGACGAGACTGTGCTGTGTTTGTGATAGATAGATGAAGATAGATAGATAAAATTTAAAAAATCAGTCTGTTCACTCTGTTCCTGGGTGTGTGTATGTGTGTGTGTGTGTGTGTGTGTGTTTGTGAGAGTTTCATATTTAGATTAGATTAGGCTCGTTTTATTGCAGTGCACAGCATCTGACCAGAAGTGCAAAGATCAGTAGATATATGTGTTAGATATATAAGTGAATATGTTACGCTAAGATTTAAGTTTATTGGTGAATATGGCAATTGTTAAATATTATATAATGAATAAACATGCTATGAATACACAGACAGTAGCAGATATGTGTGTGTGTGTATCATTTACAGAAATGTTTATTATTATTAATATCCTATCTGAAAATAAATCTGAAAATAAATCAAATGAAATAAAAATTATTAGCATTTATTAGTCCTTGCTAATTAGACATTGATTAATATTGAAATTTATTTTATATTATATTATGATGTCGTGTAAAACGCATGTTCTTGGCAGTTAGAGGTCACAGCCTCCATTGCCTGCTAGTCCACTCGCGTCTCCGCGCCCGCGCGGTGCCCGCGCGGCCACCGTGAATTGTTTAGCTAAACGCCCCTAAACCGTTTCCCATTCATTCTCTATGGTAGTGCTAAACCACTACGGATGTAATGCGCCCTCCGGCCACTGTCGCCTTTTGGCGCTGTAACAGTTTCAGCCCCCGCCTCCCCCGCTCATCCCCGCTCACAGAATGAATGAAGACTCAGTGACGAGAGAAGAGCAGCAGTAACACACACACTTTGTGCAGCGCATTTGTTTCATTCAACAAAGGTAAGTGACTTTTATACGAAGAACTAAATAAAAACAATAGATAATATAAGATATGATATGACATTTGATAATGTGTATGTAATATCGGAGTTTTGCACTTTGAATGACGTGACAGCGGCTTCTCTCTCTTGTCAGTAAAGTTAGATACGCAAGACTTTTATTTCTTACTCACTCCAGTTTAACTATCATCACTGTCATTAATTAACACACTGTGTAGGCTTATATGTGAAGAAACGATGCATGGCATACCGCTGATAGACGTTGATATGAGGTCTATTTAATATTGTATAATTAATGGATTAATATATATCGTAATTTCGGTCTAAACTTAGACTAGACGTCTAATAGACGTCTAATGGTCAGTGGGATGGCGGGGGGAGCATGTATGTATTATAGTATATAATATATATATATATATATATATATATATATATATATATATACATATATATATATATATATATATATATATATATATATATATATAAGTAGGGTTCAGGGCAACTTGAAAGGAGTTTGTGTGAGCACTCTTTGACTGTTTCAAGTCCCCTATAACACCTCAAACACCTGCTTAGGTGACAAATAGGAGGACCTCAAGTTCAAGCCTAACACTCAACAGCTAGTGACAAATAAGGGGGACTTCAACTGTTTCAAGCAACCCCCCCACCCCCCTGATTTTAATTGTTTTTAGTTATCAAATTACATTATTAACTAATTACACCTAACATACATGTCTAATATGTACATCTAATATGTTTTTTCCTGATATGTCACAGGTCAACATGGAAGAAGTTCAGTTTTTTCCCTGGGAAGATCAGTGTGGTTTTCCGTAGGGACCTAGAGGGTATCTCTGCCAGGATCAAGTGGCAGCTAAGTGCTGAAGGACAACTCTTCTCTGCAGGACAAGCTGCACCTCTGAAGGAGGACACGGTCAAACAAATGCCCTGACGTTGATCCGCCAGAGAGGAGGGGACGTCTCAGACAGGACAGAGGTGCTGGGGGAATACATCCTGCAGTTTGGAAAGTACAGGGGAAGTCTTTTGGTGGCTTTTAGAAAATGATGTTGGCTACACAGAGAGAAAGAAGAGGCTGCAGGAGTGTGTACAACAGAGGGGCACAAGAAGGCCAGCTTGTTGTCTTTTTTGTGGATTATGCCCGCAGCTTTGAAAAATCATTCTCTCCTGCGTTTTCAATCAGAAAAGCCCACATCTCAAGCAGCTTCTGAGGACGATCAGCTGGTTGGCTTTGGCCCTCGTCCGAGAGCACTTGGCAGGAGATGTGGGAGAACAGGGCTGATGGCTATGCAGCCTTCATCATGAGGGCTAAGTGTTTTTCAGGGTCTCAGATGCACACACTCAGCAGTATCTGATGAAGAAAGAGTCAGCGTCTCTCCCCTCTCCACCAGTTCTTGCCTCAAGTGCACATGATGAACCCATGAGTAAGGTTTTTTCAGTATACATGAAATGTCTTTTTTTAATACCTGTATTACTTTCGAAATACATCTCACTTGTGTATTACTAATAAGCATATTTTCAGAACCCTAATTCTTTTGTTGGTGTCACAGTGATGGAAGTGACGAGGCGATGGAGAAAGCAATGCAGAGCATATCGCCCGCCAAGGAACTACAGTCCTGTAAGTGTATTTTTGCTTGATTTTTTTAAAGTGAACATTCAAAATACTTTGGGTCAAAAGGTGTTATTGAATGCGAGTCTGCTAAACTATTGAATCTTTTTGTCTATTGCCAGCTGCACCTACATCATCTTCTGTACAGGACGAGCTACAGGAATGAAAACAGGTTTTGTGAAAGTTCACGTGTCATATGGAGCCACAATGAATTGCTCTCCAAAATGAAACCATGAATTAAACTGTGTGTTTTCTGTGTTCTGGCCACGTTCTGGCAATACAGCCGTTCATATTGAGACCCAATGAATTGTTCTCCAAAATGGAGCCATGAATTAAACTGTGTGTTTTCTGTGTTCTGGCCACGTTCTGGCCATGTTCTAATGTTTGCATGTTAATTTTCCTACTAACAAATAGACTTCATGAATTGAATTCCTCCACGGTGAGGGTAAGTACCCATTTTTTTTCTTCATGCATGTTATTTAAAGTTTGAAAAATCATATTGCTCTCTCTGCAAAGATTAATAAAGGCAAAGAAAAATATCATAATTAAGCATAAATCCACACAAAATTGTGTGTATGAATAAAATTTATTACAATTATTATATTATTAAAATTACCATCAAATTTATATAAGACCCACCCCTTGGGTTTATAAGACTTAGCAGGCAAAGTAAGATTTTAATGGTTTGCGCCTTTACCAAGATGATTGATTATTGACTGTTTTCTTTGTTGCTAACTGACATAACAATGTCTGTTTTAGCACCATCTGCTTCACTGTCAAGACCACCTGCTGACACCAAAAGGAAACTGTACGAGCCACAGAGTAATGGTAATTGCAATTTAACTTGTTTCGTCATCTGCAATACATTCATGTTACTCTCATTAAATTAATTGTCTTATGTCATGCAGTAATCAGTTATCTTTCAGTCATTTACTGATGAATGCTTTGTGTTATCTGGTTGTTTGTCTGTGCTAGTAGTCCCCCCAGGCCTACAGTGAAGAAATCTGGGCCCCTTCCACCTGAGCTGCAGTTTCTGGCGGAAGAGCTTGCTTTCCCCAGCAAACCGAGGGACTGTCTCAGCACCAGGTATGTATTATGGCCTAATTTCAATATTCAGTTTGACTTTCTCCCCAAAATTAAATCCTCAAGACTGTTACACATAGGATAATAAAATTAAACAAATAAAAGTAAAGTAAATTTTCAGGAACTGCCACCTTCTGAGACCTCCTTCTTGCTCATCACCTGAACCACCACACAGTAAGAACTGTTTTCTTAAGTGTTACTGTGCTCAGAATAGTCTATATCATACAGTCTATAATAAGAGAATAAAAACTTATAAATCCCACAAATTACCTTTTTCATTTTTCATCTATGTTTTATCAGCTGGTTCTTCGGTTGTTGATGTTGTTCCCCCACCGAGACTCAGACCAGCACCTCAGACAACTGATAGTACGATTTTTTTTTTTTTATCTATCTTTAATTAATAAAAAAAAAAAAAAAAAATCTCCTTTAAATTACTACATGTCACTAATTCTGTATTTGTTTTTTTTCCTTGTTCCCACAGTTGGGTCTTGTGGTGCCACACCAGCAGAGAGACCAGCACCTGAAACACCTGAGACACCAGACAGTAAGATGTTTTCTTTATTATATATCTGCTCTAAATATGTTGCTAGACTCTGATAATATTAAAATGTGTGAAATACATGTCACTAATTATGTTTTTGTTTTTATCCTTGTTGCCACAGTTGGGTCTTCTGTTTTTGGTGCCCCACCGGTACAGAGACAAGACCAGGACATAGGCAACTGGACCTGTTCGCATCATCAAAAAGTGTGGATGAGGACAGAGCTCCAGTCTCTTGGGACTGTGGCCTGGGTTCCATCACATTATCAAGCCAGGAAATGCTCTTTCATTATGGCGTTTCCCTCCACAACCAGAGCTCATAGACACTGTTTCTGAACTCCCATCCTGCCATTTCTTTCAGCTGCACCCATTTTTTTATCTGGAAACCAGAGAGTGATGTCATGGTGAGACTCAGAAACAATTATATTCCCATGTCTTCATGGTTGTCTAAAGCCAGATGTAGTCTCAGCTGGTGTGGGTAGGCCTCGAGTGATTGTTGGCACCAATGGACAGTACTACATCTTTTCCTCACGTCTTCGCTGCAGGACATGCCAGAGGGTCTGGTTTGCTGATAGTCCTCGATGGCTGGATAAACTGCCAAAGAGGTTTGCAAACATGGTGCCAGCGTTCCTGACATACAAAAAAGCCATCTGCAAGTCTGTGCTTCATGAGCTGAGGCGCACTGGCAAGTCACCTTCCGACATGGCGAAACAGGTGAATGAGCTGATGCACCTCAAGTATGAACAAGCACATCTGTCATACCTTCACAGCATTCAGAACATCTGGGATGCTGAGGCGGGGGCTTATGGGCAGAAAACCCTTAGTCACCTTGTGAGGAAGGATGTCATGCCACAGTCTTTTGGAAGTTATGATGATGCAGATGGATGGTGTGGAGTCTCTGTCTCTGCTCACTACCTGACTGACTGCCTCATTGACGAGTACCAGCGCCAACAGTCAGCCATAACATTGCTCATGCAGGGAACTTTTGGACAGGTCTTGCGGTCTGACCACACCAGGAAGGTGGCGCGAAAAGTGACTTTATCCTCTGGCACTATGTCAAGGTATGCAGGTGAGATGAAAACTGGATGATTCCTCATGGGTGATGGTGCGTCTGAGGCAGAGAAGTCCCTTGAACCATGTACCAGGGGTTAGCCAAGCGGTACAGCGATGCAGGAGTGGAGAGCTAATTACCACTGGGTAGACAGGTGAGAACTATCTGCTCCCCTTTTACTGTCCATAAATGCATAATATTTATATAATACATAAAAAATATTTTTACACTAATAGTTCCTCTTTCTTGTATTTAGGGATTGTGTGCGGCATTCAGAATTCCGGACCTTCACCGGAGAGCACACTAAATGGGATGCGGAGACCACAGACAGTATTGTCGCAGAGGCCACTGCTGGGACTCTGGAGAACACCTGTGCATCCCGTACACAGTACAACGCCAACATTGTGGTCAAGTTGGATTTGTTCCACTGTATGCGGCGTTTCACACGGGAGTGCACTTCGAGCACCATCCCCTCTTCAACACTTCTGTCAGCTCCTCTCTGCGCCTTTTTCGTGGTGGATCAGGGGGACTGCAGAAGCTCAAGGATGCGTATCAGTCTGTGGAATCAGCCACCACCCAACAAAACAGCACATCCGAGAGCACTGTAGGACCAGAATCCACGCCAAAAGAACTGGTTCGACAGAGTGGAAAAAGTCTGCACCATCCACTGACCACAGACCCAAATGAGTACCACTGTCAACCATCTATGTTGAAAACATGGCGCATTCAAAGGGTCCACATTCTCCGTGGGTGCCTCAGTGATCCTGTGGTTACAGAGGGAATTTTATATAGATATGGAGGAACTCTGCAGCTAAATCATGTTCCCGGGAAGGTGCAAAAGTCCCCATCTGGATTCCAGTCAGAGGGACCTCACGCAAGAGGGTATCATTCCACCAGGCCCAGGGGATCACTGGTACCCAAGTGTCCTGCGAATTGTTCCAGGCAGGGCATGACAGGGGTGGCCGGTGGAACTATCAAAGGCTTCTGGACCTTAAGCAGCCAGATGTATCCTCCCCACCGTGTTTGATCCTTTGCTCATAACTGAGTTGGAACTCTGCATCCAAGAAGGTGACTGGAAAAGAAAAGTACCCTGCACTTCACATCTCTGACAGGGACACAGGAGAGAGGTTTGGTCTCGAGTACAGAGAGCCAGGATGCCGTCCAGTTCAGCTTGATTGGAGCAAACATAGGGTGCAAAGGAGGAGGATTCATCTGTGTTGTGCCTCTCCCCCCTGGTACAACACCATCAAAGAACCACTGCTATCCACTGCATCCCAGCTCCCCCAACCTGCTGCTTTACAACAGATGTAAGCATGGGACCTCCAGCTAAAATTGGTGAGTAAATCACTTTTTGTACTGCTGAACTACTGTACTGCTATTTATCAACATCCGCTGAATTAATATGAGTAAAATAGCTTAAAATCATGTTCCATCTTTTCTCCCGAAACTCAGAATCCCACCCATACACTCCACTCCTCTCCAAGAAGTGCCCGCACCGGACCAATTAAGACTGGTGGACGAGTGTTCGTGTTGGACCACAAGCGCTGGACATCAGCCATGAAGGAGGCAATCGACAGCCTTCTTAACAAGCACCGTGGCCAAAAGGACATGTTAAAGCTTGTGGATCAAGACTATGCAGCTATGGTCCATCAGTCTGCCACAGATCCAAACAGTTTATTTCACCCCACAACAAAACATCACATTATTCAGTATACAAAATACCTGGCCAAACAGGTAAACACAGGCTCATCACTGAACACTAGTCCAGAAAAGCTTTTGGAGACACAAAAACTGTGGCAAAATTTAACTGAGGGAAGTGAGACTGTCCACGTCCCAGTTCTCGAACTACCACCAGCCATTGTCAATCCAGTCGATCCAGTCTCACAGTCTGCCCCTGTAAAGCCCCTAACACAGGAGAATGTCCATAGGATGGTACAGGACATATTGCTACAACAGCAGCAGCAGCAACAAAAACCCAGACAGACAAAAAAATGTCTTTCATGTGGGCAGCCAAAATCCCGCTACCAAAGTGATGGTTCATCCATTCATCACTTTTACCAACAAGGACCCACCAGGTATTATTACTGTTCCACAAAGGTATTTAAAGCCTATTCTGCAGAGGGTCTGACAAATCCTCAGATGGCCTTTGAGGAGTTTTCTCAGACTGAGTTCTTTCAGCGCGAACTCCAGTTAACAAAAAACAAAGTGGAGGAAAGGGCTGAAAAGAAGAGGAAACTCTCAGAAACTCCATCACAGGGAAGACTGTGTCGATTCTGTAGAACAGCACTGAAACAGGGGCCAGACAGCAAACACATCCACACAGGGTTTCCAGGAGTGGCAGGAAAATACATATACTGCCCTGCCAAAGTCCATGCCTTATACAAGGACAGAGGCATGACGAAAGAAATGACATGGAGGGAATTTCAGGCTTCATCATTCTATGTCATGGAAAAGGAGAGGTGGACGACAGAGAGAAACAAATAGACATTTATCTTGTATTTATCTTGTATATAATAGCTTGTATTATTCTTGTATCTTGTATATTTCTAAGATATCTTCTATAGATATATATGTATATGTGTGTGTGTGTGTTTATCTAAGTGATCTTATAATCGCTCTTGTTATATATTTCTAATATTTCTATTTCTATTTTTTCATTTTCGTTTGTTTTTAGTCCTTCTTGTTTTTATCAATATTCTTGTTTGATAAGTTAATTTCCCAAGTTCTTGTTTTGCTTGATTTCATCTTAAAAAAAAAACATTTTTATTATGAATGGTAGGTTAAATATGATGATACTATACTTTTTTTGCAGTATAATATATATTCCTCTATAAATATTATAAATATAAATATTTTATGATGTATATTATAGTTTTTCTTACTAAAATAGTGTAGCTTTGATCTTACATGTAAAATATCAACCGGTGCAGCAGTTCAGTACTATTGCCAGGGAAAGCACATTCGGTACCAAGGACAGCAGGCAAGAAAATACTGCATTCTGATTGGCTGTCAGTGCGTTACAGGTATTCACGGCTGGCCTCTGCGTGCCTGTGGCTAATAGTGGACCAAAAGAAAAGAATGACCCCGACGTGATTTGAACACGCAACCTTCTGATCTGGAGTCAGACGCGCTACCGTTGCGCCACGAGGTCCATCAGAAGTTTATCGGAAATATATACTAAATAAAGTAAATAAAGTATATAAAGTATCTCTGTGAACGGATGATTTATTGCTGAATAAATGAAAAATACTCAATCGATCGATCTGTGGTGTTACATTAAAGAAACATGTTTTCAGTCATTACCATTCACACTGACGGTGCTGTTCATCTGTCAGCCCCTAGAGGGCGCTCTCTGACAACATGTCATTTTAATATCAGCCCAGGCAGTCAATCCATCCGGTCAGTCTGCTATTATGTTACAATGTTTGAAGCTTTCACAAAGCACTGAATGAATCACTTAACGCCGCGAACGTTGCATGAATGTTATGAGAAAGTTCGCTTAAGTTCGCACAGCGATTTTTGGCGTCAGTGCTTCAATGTGCTCTAAAGATGTTCATTGATCTTCAATCTAAAACAGGGGTCGGCAACCTATGGCTCGCGAACCAGATGTGGCTATTTTGATCATAGACATATATACATGTATATATGTCTATGCTTTTGATGAGTGCATCTGGCTCGCAGAGAAATAGACCCTCTAGCAACATGCAGCCTTCCTTTTAACTCATAACGAATTTTACAGAACAGCTCGGAAAAGAAACCGGAGAGTTCACTCAGCAGTACGTGAGTGCGCATGCGCGTCTACCTCCGAAACTCTAGCTATGGGGATCGGTGCACGATTGGGCAAGTACCCCTCGCTGCAGCACCAGAAGTCGCATTAATGTTAAGAAGTATTTTATTTATTATTGGTTAGCTTCAGTATAACAACATTATTAAAAATAATACATTCAGAGACTTATTATACCTAAAAATGCACGCATTTATTTGTATTCAGTGTTAAAATATATTATATGGCTCTCTCAGCCAAAAAGGTTCCAAACCCTGTTGTAAAACATTTACATGCATTTACATTTCATTTAGCTGATGCTTTTTATCCAAAGCAGCAGTAATACTGTGACAGTACTGGAGGGATAGATTTATCCAGTTTTAAAACACATCAAATATGTGTTGTACAAAATAGTTTTGATGAAACAGATGAATCACTTGCCATCTCTCAGTGGTTCTTCTTTATGGACTAAAGGAAGAGCTGAAGTTAGAGCCCAAAGATGGCGCTCACAAAAATAATTATGCCACAGTCACCCCCAGTCACCCCGTGATGAAGAAATAAATCCCAACAGCTCTTCACACAAATGTTTCCTGACCATCACGTGTGGTTTTTCTCTTGTCTATTGTTTGAAGCGACAGTCAGTGGTTTGATGCTACAGACAGCATATACTCTGTCTGTACACACACACACAGTCATATCCATCAGACCCAAATCTTCACTGAACACATATGATATTTGTCTGATAGTGGAAATGTGTCCCAGTTCCATAAAATATACAACAAACAAACACAAGCGAGATGAATTGATCCTTCTCTCTTTCTTTCTCAAATCAAATCAAATCAAATCAAATTTTATTTGTATAGCCCAAAGTCACAAAGTACATTTGCCTCTGAGGCCTTTACAATCGGTACAGGGAGTGACACCCTCTGTCCTTAGACCCTCGGTTCGAGTGAGGAAAAACTTGCCCACAAAAAACCTTTAACAGGGAAAAAAGGTGGAAGATATTGGTCTTTAATCAGCTAAAACCAATACAATAATCAATGTAATAAAGACAGATTACTCATACCCAGTACCGAAGTGCTAACTAAAGGTAAAACTTTTTTGAGCAGCCTTGTTGGGATGGGGCCTGTGAGAGACAGGTTGACGGTTTAGATGAAGAAATCATGTGTCTGATGATAAATCAGTACCTGTCGAGGGCAGGAAATATGAAATGATCATTTATATTTATAAATAATGTAATATATATGTAATAATTTCAATGAAATATGACAGAATGAGGACAAAAGTGTGACTAAGACAGTTAGTTTGTTTAGTTATAGTCTGACAGAAACCAGCTGAATCTGATAGACTTGACTTTCTCGGTTGGGTTTGAAAGTTTAAGAACATGATGAATAATTAAATGTAATAAAGAGAAGTCCTTTGTTACAGCATTGCAGAAGCACGTCACGTTCTGTTGAAATCTGTGTAGATCTGCTGACGTTGACATGTGGTTAAATGTTGATGCAGACTCAGCCTCTCTCACAGCAGAAGCGCATGAAAGCAGGTCAGCTGAAGTGCTAAGCTGGAGGCACAGACAGGCTGAGGAAGGGAAAGAGGGATGAAGAGGACTGAAGGAAGCACCGCGCTGCTGTCCTCCAGCTGACACACGCACCAGAGAATACTCGGTGTAGGACTCAGCATGATGTGTATGTTTGTGTCCAGGACTTGAAAGAGTCAGTTCACGTGGAACCCTGACAGACAGAAGGTAAGTCTATACTTCTATTAAAGATATGATGATAAACGTTACAGTGAAGCGTCCTGCAGGGGGACAGGGCGAAGACAGACAAAACAAGACAAACTACCCTGCATGTTTCCGTCTATGAAGAAGTCAAATGATAGAAATAATAAAACATTTACGCAGCTTTGTCAATTCAGACACAATAAAAATATAGTCCAACATTCAACATATAAAACAAACCCTTTTTTTTTTTTACAGATGTAGATTAGTGTAAGAAAAATAAACAATATGCAGAGTATGCCAAAGTAAGGGTTATTTTATTTTGAAAGAGTGCATTGTCTCTTTTCTGTTTCTTTGCCTGCTGTGTCTTCCTGTAAACTCAGTGCTGTCTTCTCAGTCCACCTGTCAGCTTATTGTGGGGGCATTTGGTCCAACACTTTGGTCTAATCCCGTTTGACTGATCCTGCAGTATTAACCCGACCCGAGTACACCAGGTTACTGGATGAGGCCAGCAGCACACATTCATGGGGATGGATTAGCGTGTTAGGATTTGTCACACACCCTATTGGAGTAGGCCTAGTTTCCCAGGTCTCTCATTGTGAAGTCAACTTACTGTTTCATATAGAATAGTATGTGAACGCACCTCCAATATGAAGCATTCCTTTAAATCCATGAATCACTGTCTCTGCTTCATTCCTGTTGACCTGTTTTACTGTTTAAATAGAACTTTTCCTTGAGTCCATAAGCGCACTCTCAGATAGAAAAGTACTGTGTTGTTGAAGTAACAGATTATGCCATTATGTGGTGCTGTCTCATCTGTTTTATGACAGACAGAAAGGGAATGCTGTTCTGTCTCCAGAGATAACTCTGCAGGAACAAGTTATGTATTATAATAGCTCCATTTAATGTGCTATTCATTTCTAAATGTATACTGGACTGGACTGGCAGTTCAAGAAATAGTGTTGGAAGATTTCCTGTTTTTAAATGTGTACTATTCTCAGATAAAGTTAGTGAAATTGTCATTTAGAGAATGAGTGACTATATTTTGTCCAAAAAACACAAAAACATACAATATTAGACATTAGTCATGTTGTCATACCTTTGAGAACAATGTAGAAACGTGATGAGGAAAATGATAATAAATGTATTATGAACATTAAAAAAAAAGTGAAGTGAAATACTCTTTATACACTGGTCTGTGACGTCTGTGGACGTGACATCAGCCACATCCCTAGTGGGTATCATGGTATCATATTCACTTGGTGAATATGCTGTGGGTAGCAGTTACACAGAGCTGTCTCCAGTTATGTGAATTTCATAATCTGCACATATACGGAAATACACTCTGTTTATGCAGACACCTAATACAGTAACAGAACTATTCATACAATTCACACAGACAGCAGAGTGTGAATGGATAGCAGTGGCCGGCTCCTGGTCTGTGAGCAGCAATGTTGAAGTGTTTGAACAGCTGCAGCTGCAGTGTGAGGCTACTGACCAGCGGCAACAACAAGCAACACTCTGCAACTCTGCAGGGACAGAGAGAGGCCCAATCATGTCACACACTTCTTTCAACCAAGTGTTTATTATTATTATTAGTATTATTATTAGTAGTAGCAGCAGTAGTAGTATTAGAGTAACATGAATGAACTTCCGATTCTGTCTGATGAGATTTTCTGTTAAGTTCATTATTTCACACAGAGTGAGGAGTTTTCTGAAGTGAATGCTTCTGAAAGCTCTGCTTTAACCTTGCATAGAACCCTGCATTGAATTCGAAATGTTTATCAGATGTTTGTAATGTAAATTTCACCTGTACAGTGATAAAGGGAAAAATATATATTTGTCAAATAAATGTAGTGGAGTGAAATGTTCAAATGTCCAATACTTTGCTAGACGACACAGAGGTATAGGCAGCTCTGTGGGTGTAATGATGCAATGATGTAGTGATGTGATGATGGAGGGTGAGGGGAGCTGCTCCTTCTTCTGGCTGGGTTCGAACCACCTTTCTGCCACCACAGCATCACTGTCAGCATCACACGGTGACGTCAGACTGGACAAACCGAACTCGTCAAATTTGCAGCAGTGCAGCAAAGCACGCCGGGAGTTACCAAATCAAAGCCATAAAAATAAAAGCATGAAGTCTGTTATTTCAAAATAACTGAGGCGACTCCAGCTGGAATCAGGTGAGCACCGTCAGGCAGGTCCACTCTGTGGGCTGTCCTGCTGCATGTCGGAAAAAGGCTTTTATTTTGTAAGTGTTCGGGAAGTACTCTCTCTCTCTCTCTCTCTCTCTCTCTCTCTCTCTCTCTCTCTGTTCAGTCTGGGTCTTGGTCACCAGAATCAGCTCAGATCAGTCCTCGTCACACACTAAAGGACTTAAAGGAATTATCTGGACCGTGAACATTGATTCGGGTTCTGTGTTGGTCTGAAGGACTGCTCCGGGTCCATGGCCTGATCCGTGCCGGCGGCAGATCAGCTGCAGCCGAAGCCTTCGAGATGCTCCGAGCTCTCTGCAGCTGCACAATAACACCGTTACCGATACCGGCCCGGAGACACAGCTATGCTTTTCAGACGGAGAGCCAGGTAACTAAGGCGGCCGGTGTTAGAGACCGAGGTCCGGGCGGAGGAGGAGAAGCTGGGCAAGGCGACTGGGCTGCAGTGATTGTGGGGAAAAAAAAGGTGGCGCTGGGCTGTGGTCTTGCAGAGAAAGAGTAGAAGGTCTGGGTGGGCTGGGAGGAGGAGGGGAGGGGACACGCAAAGGCCCTTTGTTTAACATGTAATGAGTTCATGTGCGTGATCCACAGTGTGTGTGTGTGTTCATGAAGTACACGCGTCTCCTTTGTGTTATGGCGGAGGAGGCTGCGGTGGTGTCTCTGTTGATCACCGCTCTTATTGTTCAGAACATCCACCTACTCGTGTGACGTCACGACTGGACTTCTTCTCTGACATGTTTCATGTTGTGTGTCATCAGAGGAAGTGGTTTTCCATCAGGCCACAGTGGACACACACACTCTGTCCTGCGTTCTCTCTGCTTCTGCATCCACCCATCACATCTGTGCCTCTGATGGAGCCCTGAAGCAGCAGATCCCTGTGTGTGTGTGTGTGTGTGTGTGTGTGTGTGTGTGTGTGTGTTACAGAGCGGTGTACTGTACAGTCAGTCCAGTCAGGGTTCATCTGTTGATTATTTCAGGATCTGATCTCAGATCAGTTTTCAGGTTGACAAAAAAGAGATTCAGTTTGTAGTGATGTCCACAAGTGTTTGGTTCATCCATCAACCCATGAATCAACCTGTTATGTTCATGTGCTATGTATAGTTATTAATGTGTCAAAGGGGTTCACTTCAGTTTATTTATATAACCTCAAATCATACAGAGCACGTCTAGACTAATTGTTGGATCTCTGTAGATAATATTATAAAGAGTACGGTCCAGATCTATATGGAAATTGTCATTAGATAACTTCTGTTATGATTTGGTGCTATATAAATAAAATACGATTGAACTGAATTGAATAGACTATACTCTTTGTAATATTATTTGCAGACAATTCCCCCCATGAGCAAACACTTCCTTGATTATTGTTTGTTATTTTTCAACATAATTATTACGTATGATTATCTAATCGGCAGAAAAACAAACCGAGCAGCGCAAATCTGAAATCAGGAAGTCGTCGTGTGTGTGAATCTCTAACTTTATAATTTGTCTTTCAGCTTCACTGATTGTAAAAACTTCTCCAAATTCATGAAATATATATGTATAGTTCAGACAGATAACAGCTTTAGACTTCCCCAGCAGAGAGTAGATGGAGGCTTCAGCTTGGGTTCAGATATAATTCTTTCCAGAGGTCTTGTGGAGCTGATTTACAGACTTCAAAGCTTCCAAGCTTCATAACTTACATGAATAATTGACAGACAGTTGGAGTACTACAATAGCCTGCACTGTGGACTCATGTGGAACTCAAACAGGATGTTTGTGTTGGTCGTTTGAGCAATGAAAAGGTGGTTGGATGACTTTGGTTGTTTGTATAACTGTTTTTCATTCTTATTGTGTGACAAGGCGTGAGTCACACCACCACTGCCACAGAGCAGAGCGCTCACTGACCACTTATGCACGCTCATTTCATTGTGTATTATACGTTGTTGTACGCAAATGTAGATATGTTTCACGCTTGTCTGCCTCCCACACAGATTAAATTCTGGATTCCTGTGAACACAAATCATTATCAGGAATTGAAATATTCTGCTGCAGAAACTCCTTACCTGCCTCTCAACAATAAGTCTAATTCAAATTCATTAGAAATATGATAATGATAATCTTAGTAGGTGTCATCTATAAATATCTATCTCTCTGCGTAGCCATGATCCTCGAGAACCTGCGAGGCGAGACAGAAGAAAAACTGTGAGGAAGAAGCTGAGTTAGTAACATGCATTAATGAGACATGGTGACATGATGCACAGCTCAATGCATCATGGGAAGACTAACCATATGTGCGCAACTAAAGGATGGTTGAAGACTCAGCTGAGTCAGCTCTAACTATAGCTCGTCTTAAATGTGTAGAGTCTCCCAGAACTGGGAGCTGGTTCCACAGAAGAGGAGCTTAATGGCTGAAAGCTCTGGATCACATTCTACTTTTGGAGACTATAGGAACCAGAGAGAGCCCTGGTCTGAGAGCGCAGTGTTCTAGAGGGGTAACGGGGTACTATGAGGTCTTTAAGATATGATTTAATTAATAGCACACAAGGACTGACGCACACACACAAGCAGTCTCTCTCTCATCTCTCCTGGCACATTTGCATTGAGGGCTTCATTTACACACTCAGCACTTCTTCTTTCCTCTCCGTCACTAAACCGTCACACACTGAAGTGTCTAGAGCAATCTCCATATTCAAGTCATAGAAATGATTTATGTTTGGTATATAACATCAGCTCCTGTTGTCTCTGGATGATGACGATGATGATGATGATGTCTTTTTGATGTTATTTTTGTTTGATGAGTCATTCTCTCTCTCTCTCTCTCTCTCTCTCTCTCTGTTTGCCTCTCTACCCTCCCCCCTCTCTCCCATGCTTTGTCCATCTCTCCATCTCACGACATCATTCTGCGTGGTCCTCCTCCCCCTCACAACATCATCTCTATGTCCCCCATCCATCTTTTCATTTGTCCCTCCATCCCTCATGCCTCTCTACACCCCGCCTCCCTCCATCCATCTATCCATCCATCTCTCCTCACCTCTCCCCCTCCTCTCCTCTCCTCCCCTCTCCTCTCAGGATGTTGCGATGGCTGGTGTGTGGTCGGTTGGGTCCAGTTTGGATGTGGAAAGCTCTGCTGCTCTTTGTGGCCATTGGATTTGCTGGCCAGTTGCTGGGGGTCATCTTCAACAAGAGGTATTTTTATGATTATGACGAAATCTGAATGCATCAATCATGTCTAGTGGAGTGTTGGTGTTGACACTCAAATTCAAGACTCAAGAGATTTGATTTATTTATTTTATTATTTGTCACATATACATAGAAGGACTGTCAAGTGTTGCTGCATCAGACACCCAGACAGTGCACAAGCAAGTATGAGAAATTATGAGCCAACCCATGAACACAGTGCTAGACACAGTTATACCTCAGAACAGTGGAAACAATCAGCTGTTTACTTGCTGAGTCCTGCAGCAGGTAATCAGTATCAGTCAGACAGACGGGGAGAGAACAGACTGTGGTCAGGAAGTGGCAAGAAACAGGAAGTGAGTGACGGCTGTAATGCTCTACATTATATGATATGCAAATGAGGAGTGAGGGGATTCGGTGGCTGGGAATGATGGGAACACACTGAGGGCACTGTCAGCTGATGCACAAACTGTTCTCCAAATCTGCCATTTAACAAAAACAAAGTCGACGGAGGCGACTGCTGCTTCTTCAGCTGTTTACCACAGTGTGCATGAGCTTTCCACTTGCAGCTGACTGCTCGCCGTGTGACTGCTGCAAACCACAAGAAGCGCACAGAGGAAGTGAAGAGAAAGTGGGTCAATATATTTGTATTGGCCTTAATAACATGACAGCTTCTCGTCGAAGATTCAAGGTTATTGTGTTTGGAGCAACATCAGCTTCAGAGTTTGATTATGGTTGTGATATAAGGCTGTTGACAGTAATGAGTTCAACCATGCAGTAGGCATCACATGACTGCAGTGCTGTGGTCATTCAGTTAATGTCATGGTCTTAGATAGATGTGGAGTGCGACCTGTTTCTAACCAGAGTATACTAATATAGTCATGTACTCACATCTAACTGTTGGTTGTGGCTCCAGAGTTGTACAGCCATTGTTGTAATTGCTGTGAATATAGTCATCACTTAGTCCATCATCAGTCCAATTAGTTAAAGTCAAATTTAATATACATGCTGATATGTTGTCCTTTTTTCCACCATGTAATTACACAACTGTCCTGAGTTTCTGATGTCATAAACATGAGAATATTTCCATCTTTTGCCATCTTATGATTGACAGGATGATCTGATGATTGGCCTTATTTTATGCACTCGTACTTACTGAGACCTTTAAAAAATAATTGAACTCAACATTGTGTTTTAAAGACTAATAACTATTCTAACCCATCATAAAGAATAGTGTTTTATAAATGCTTCATATTTAATGCTGTGGCTTTTTAAATGAAAACACTAAGATCTGATGTGAATAGTTGCAGTCAACATTTATGTTGGATTAAATTTAATACATGAAAGAAATGTAACAGCGAGAGAACTCCAGCTAGGCACTTTTGGTGTAACTGAAACAGCACCTTGCACCACGCCTTCAACAAGTCTGACTCACTTTACTCATCTTTCCCAGTCAAACCTGACCACTGACCTTTGTGACCTCATAGTCCACACCAAGACAGAAAACATCTTCACCGTGGTTATGCAGCGCTTTTCTGGTGGAGTGTCTTTACTGATTGATGCTGCTTATCAGCAACTCTGATTACAAAAGAACTCGCTCCACCACCTAATTACATACAAGAAGGTAACCCATAACCCATGTGTGGCATTGATAGGGTTAATGTGTTTGTGGGCAGAGTCTTCCTCTCTCTTCTTCTTTGTTTTTTGGTGGCTGTCTCATTTAAAGCCCTGGGAGTGATCCCTGGTGTTCAGCTTACACACCCATGCTGTGGGTCCAGACAGGTCCTGTGATTATTGAATTTGAGTTCCACCCTAAAAGACTGGGCTCAGATCAGAACATACTGTGCTCCACTTTTCCAGCTGCTAAACCTGCACAAGTAAGATAAAAGTATCTGCGTATCTACTGACAAAGTACCCACCAACGGTGAAATGGACGATCAGGTAGTATGCAAACATTTGGTGCAAAACTTCGATTCTATGCAAATGAGCCTCACTGCATAAAAGAAGTCTCACTTACTGCAGCTCTGAGCCACATGCAGGGAGAGTGAAAATAATTGTGTCTTCAGAGGGTTGGTGCTAACTGAAGCATGTCAACTGATCATGGCAGCAGTGATTGTAGCCAGGGGAAGCAAAGGCACATCATATGCACAAAGACAATAGAATACCTGATATTCACAATGAGGGAATGAAACAACATAAAACATGCTGCTGTGAGAGGAAAAGACAGCTACACACTGTATCAGTCCATCAGAGAGCAGAGTCAGAGAGAAAACTGCCCAACGTGCACACAGACGCACGGTTAAAACACCCAAAACACAAGCAAGAGTCCAATAGAATCATAATAAGTTCTGTTTTAAGATATGAGTATTAAATGACCTTTGCAGATTTAATGGACAATATTTCGCACATTCCTGCACACCTATGTAACTAATATAACTTAACTTTTATAACATTTTCATATGGTATTGCCTATTTTATGTTTCTGCTACTTGACTTGTTGTGCAGCAATTCACTGAAGCTAATTCCTTATGTTGGAAATAAACTCTTGCACACCTCATTCACACATTCCTTTGGGTTGTGTTCGTGTCCTCCTGAAGAATATAAGTGTAACTTAGCTTTAAACTTTTAGCTCTAATTTATTCTCGGACAACAAAACCATCCACTGTGTTCACCGGCTGCTCTCTGGAGTCTTCAGAGCTTTTTCTCTGAAACAGTTTGAAATGTGATCTCTCAAGTTGAAATGCTTCCTTCTCTTTACTTTACAGCAGTGTTCAGCCAGCTGCACGCTCCATCTTCTCCTCCCCTGACGCTCAGGGGCCCTCTCTGGGCTCCTGTCAGCCCCATACCCACATCATGTTTCTCAAGACCCACAAGACGGCCAGCAGCACTGTGCTCAACATGCTGTACCGATTTGGCGAGGAGCGTAATCTCCGCTTTGCCCTGCCACTGGGCTACCAGCTGGGCTACCCACTCCCCTTCAATGCTCACAGGGTCAAAGGTTACAGAGGTCCCAGGGCTGTGGAGTTCCACATCATGGGCAATCACATGAGATTTAATAAGCAGGAGGTGAGTGAGTCAGAAGAATAGGATGGGAAGTGGAAAGAGGAATGAGCAGTGATGCTGCTCGTGGTCAAAAAGAAAGATTAATGATACATACATATGTTTCGTAACCCTGTATCGGTGAAATAGGACTCTTAGTTGAACTGACATGTTTTCCTCTTGTTTCTCAGGTGGAGAAGGTTATGCCTGCAGACACGTTCTACTTCACTATCATCAGGGACCCGGTCGCTTTGGCTGAGTCCTCCTTTGCTTATTACAAAGAGGTTGCGCCTGCCTTTCGGAAAACCAAAGGTTTGGGTGACTTTGCTGATGACCCTAACAAATATTATGATCCTCGTCTCCGCAACAACCATTACGCCCGCAACCTGCTGTGGTTTGACTTTGGCATGGACCATAATGCTAATTTCTCTATTGCACTGGCTGAGCGTGCCGTGGCCATGATCCACCGGGCCTTCAAGCTGGTTCTAGTGTCTGAGTATTTTGACCAGTCCATGATCCTGTTGAGACACGCTCTCTGCTGGCCACTGGATGCTGTAGTCTCCTTCAGCCTCAATGCTCGGCAGCAGAAGCCCAGTAGCATTGGGGGACTTAGTGGGAGCTGGGTAGGCAAAGCGGCAGCGGCAGCAGCAGCTGGTGTCGGTGGTAGGGGGGGACGTTCACAAGCAAAGATGCTGCCCAATCTGTCACTCACAGAGGAACAGCGGGACAAGCTGCGGCAGTGGAATTCCTTAGATTGGTACATATATAAAGCCTTCAACCAGACCTTCTGGGAGGAAATTGACAAGTTTGGTCGTGCCCAGATGGAGCAGGAGGTAGCTCTTCTCAGGATGCGACGGGAAGATCTGGCCCGAGTATGTCTCAGGGACGGTGGGAAGCCTGTGGAGGCACACCGGATCCGAGACAAAAACATCCGGCCGTTCCAGAGTGGATTAGTCAAGATTCTTGGCTATGAGCTCCAGCCACGGCTGGACAACGCCACCAGGACAGCCTGTCTGAGGATGATCAGGCCTGAGATCCAGTACAAGGATGTGCTGGACGTTAAACAGTTCCCACGGGCTCCAGCTCCGGCTCCGGCAGCACAACCCCAGCCAGGGCAACAGAACCAGCCCGTGATGGTGGCAGCTGGTGGCTCTTTTTTAAGACAAGACTTGTCCAGGACAGGAGAGAGGCTGGTGGGGGGAGAGGCTCATGGGAGGACAGTGGAGGTGAGAGAGAGAGACTGGGATGGAAGCCGTTTAATTAGGAGCAACCAGACTTTGATACAAGGGCAAGAAAAAGGAAGGTTGAGATAGTCTGCGGTAAGTCATGTTCCTGTTAAGGTACTTTGCTCTCCTCAGGCGGACTCATGGCACTTCAAACTGAGCTGAGTGTGGTTTACATGTGAGAAAACAAATCGCTCCTCCTTTGCACTTCCACTTTTTGGTGGTGTGCTTGTTTACTTTCAAACTGTCATTTAGTTAGTGTAACTCTTGGGGACTTGAACCTTGACCTCTGAGCACCCAGGATGCTTTCATGGCTACAGTACCAAGATGAGGACAGGTGTCTTTGTTTTTTTAAAAGAAACTGTTAAAGTCCTTCTGCTGCTGTGATAGCAGACAGGTGTTGATATTAAGACTTTGATGTTGGTGCACATGCTTGATAACAGCTCCAGTTTTTACCTCTCATGAGCATCACATTGCCATTTCATTTCATCTGATGAGCCATATCAAACATTTCCTCTTGTTTTGAAGATTTTAGAAAGAAGTGAATTCTTCTTCATCCAGATAGAATTAATATGCACAGAAAAAAACACTAAACATTTTATTTTAATCCCATTTCCAAAGTTGTGGCTTTCTGTCTTCAAACTAAACAAACACAACAATGGTAACTGGAAATGTCACATTTCCTTCTTACTTTACAAAAATTTAAAACACTTGTTGTTAGTCATACTTATTAATATCAATGTTCCTTTCAGTTCTTTTATATATTCTTACAAAACAATGCATTCATATTGTATATACAGTTTCAACCTGAATGAGGAAATAAGAGTTAGGAAATGGGTAAAATAAATCATTTTTGAGTCTGATTGCTAGAAGAGACTTTGTGATGATTCAAAATGTTGCTGAACCTTCTGGGTCTCTCAAAGATTGCTGGATAGTTTTCAGACAAAGTGCATGTTTAGATTTGATGAGAGGCACAGACTGACTTTAGAGTATTTGTACAGAGCTGCTTTTCTTTTCCTCAGTCAGTTTAAAATCAGTATTGGCTGGTACTTGTTTATGGACAGAAATTATTAGAATAACTTAATATTTATCACCTGGGAACACTTCATTCAGCATCAGTCAGTATTGAGCCTCATCTAGAACCACGGACTGGTACAGCTTCTTAAATATCTCTTAATAATACAGGAGGGGAAAATGATCCAAGGCCCTGTGCTCTGCTACTGACGGAATGTGCCCACATGTGGTTATGAACCAGCCTGCTGGAGGCATGTGGGCACATTCCGTAATTCCACTATCTGCTAAAATAGATGGAATGTATATGTCTGACACAGATGGAGACATTCCCACTGAGATCCATTTCTTCATCGTGATCTCACATATGAGAGTCAGCAGGTTTGGGGCATTTCTATTGGGTGGTGGGGTGTACAAGTCAGACAGGTCATAGCAGACAATAAAGACACACTGTTGAGCGTCACTCACATGCTGTTAGTCCAAAGGAACAGCAGTTTGACAGTTTCATTTATCTCTGAGTGAGAAGCTGAAGCTCACCATCACAATGCAGCGGTAGGTGTTTATCTGTTGTGTGTTAAACGTGGAGTGTGTGGTGTCAATAACATGCTGCTGTATGAAGATCGGATAGATATGAGAAAACATGGGAGGAACAGGAACACGTGAAGACATCCACACACATACAGAAATGTGCATGTGTGTGCTTGCTGATGCTGTCTGACTGGTTTCTGTGGACGCCTGAGAGTGAGAGTTCACAGTGTTGTGCAAAAACACATTGCCATGCCACTGAGTGATTCTTCATTTTGATGAATGTGGGTACTGTAGTTCACTCTGAAACAACTGCATTCTGAATCAGTGAGCACACATTCCTGCTGGAGTGGGAGCCATTCCATGTTTGTACTGTTGATTTGATCAGAACAAACAGGAAGGAAACGGTGAATTACTGTCTGATTAAGCCTGTTTGCTTGTTCTGGACACCTACAGAACTTACACTTCATTTACAGTTGCTCCATTTACTCTCAGCCTATAGTTGTAGTGACACACAGCAGTGCACTCAAACTGGAACACATCACTAGCCGACCTTGAAACAGATGTTATGGTTTAGAGGAGCTTTGTTTAACTCGGCTGCAGAGTTTTCTAGTTCAGCCGGCTCACTGGCAGGCTGGTCAGCATCTCCAGGTATGAAGGTCTGGAAACAGTGTGGATGGTGTCACCTTACAGCAGTCAACCCTGTGGGGGGATTGGATGTACTGCATTATGTTTGAATAGCTCTCATTTGTTTCCCCTGGTGAAAGGGAGATTGTCAATCAGCTTTTACTCATCTAGTTTATGCACAGAGTGAAAGGAATGACAAAGAATGAACTAACTAAAACATTAATTTATCCTCCTTTCTATCATTTGGCTTATTCTTCTGTTCATTTCAGCATCATCTGAAACTCAAAGACACCTGAAATTAGCTTCAGTTACATGATTCATAATTACAGTGACATTTGTACGCAGAACTCTACCACATTCATAATAAAATGTGATGTGGGCGAATGAGCCGGGAAGATCTCTCATGTTAAAGATCAATGCAAACCATCAAACAGTCGAATCAGAAATGCTGCAGGATTTTCTCACATGAAGTGTGTTCAGTGCAACCAAGCCAGTGGTTGCAGGAAGCTCTGTTACAGCAATACTATGGAATGAAATGGTCTCTTTCATATACACTATTATATTGACTTCAAAGGACAGGACCTCTCTTGGTCAGAGTATTCGTATTCCTTTGCACTCGCCTGAACTTCCTGTTTGTGATGTCAGGGTTACAGGTCTGTCAGTCACAGCTCATTGACACAGATATTAGTATTTAGGAGCCGGTTGTGTCCATTAAGACAATGTACATAAAAAAATCATTTTTCTGTGGTGAACAAAGTGGATGGAGACACTGTTTAAATTTACCTCAACTGTGGATACAAGATGTCTCCTCTCATGCAGATCGCTCCAAATGCTGTTGAGTACATTTACGCTCAGCATGGATGGTTGTTTGTCTCTATGTGTCAGCCCTGTGATCAACTGTACACTTGTACAGTACTTGCACACCACCTCCTGCCCAATGTCAGCTGGGTTTGGCTCCAGCAGCCCTGACTCTGATAGGTATAAGCGGTTATTAAAAATGAAAAGATAGATATTAATGCTCCCTAAACATTTCCTTTTTTTAACAGGATAAACTCTTCATGTTTAGCTGCACTGCTTAGCCTCCAAGCTAAGTCATCAGTATGTTTGTCTGAGATAGGGATTTCATTGTTATGATATAAACAGGCCGCACATGCTTGTATTACATTAAATGAACTGTAGGAGAGACACTAATGCACACAACAGTTCCTGTTCTAGAAATACAGTAGACTTTGTTTTATGCCTGATGGTACAGTCAAATTATGGAGAAGGGTTTTAAAACAATGTCCTCTGTTTGATATTATTTAATGAGTATTTGTACATA
Organism: Larimichthys crocea; assembly: GCF_000972845.2. Taxonomy (NCBI): domain Eukaryota; kingdom Metazoa; phylum Chordata; class Actinopteri; family Sciaenidae; genus Larimichthys; species Larimichthys crocea. Next base: position 8,142,667 of record NC_040030.1, on the reverse strand, counting down.
TTGTATGTATCATGCTTTGTTCTCTTTGGAGGTTCATGGCGATAAAGGGAAGATTGTGTCTGTCACAGTATGATGGTTTCACTATTGATGTTTTTGAGAAAACCTTCAATCTGCATATACTCATCCATTTGCCCAGTCGGTGTTAAACACTGATGACAAACAACACTCAGTAATAACAGCAGAGCCATTATTCACTGTTATCATGTATATCACTCGGGTTACAGTGTGATTATAAGGCCATATACTGCTATTGTTTTACAACAATACAGCAAATTTTCATTGATGATTATCCTGAATACAGCATGTAGAGTTTAGTTTCACACTGAACATGAGTTTATATACATGATAACATTTGATTGATTTAAATCATGTCCATCATAACCAATGCATGAGTATTCATGCATCAAGAGATCAAGACTAGGTCTACACACAATAGAAATACTAATCACACAGTAATGACTGTCTGTATCTTAAGACAGTGAGATAATGTTATCACATTCAAGAGAAAAAATGTTTGATTCCCTCAAAACAATGATTATGCTTACATCACAATATAGAGATTTAAAATATTTAACACACTAAATTTGATTTTATTATCTTAATAAAGGGTTATCAAGACAAGAATATGACAAGATACTGTAACTCCACAGAAAACGCTTAAAGAATGATCAGTGTACAGCCACATGATGATCTAGTCTTTGAGGTAACAGAATTATGATACATGTTCTCTTAATTATGAGACACTATGTCACAAGATGTAATTTGTGTGTACAGTGTTTTTTTATGAGTACACACACTATGTACACACGTCTACATACACTCCCACTTACACAAACACTCTGCTGATAGGTAACAGCAATTCATATGGTACTGTGTTTTTTTTGTTTTAGCTTCTTTAGGCTAGTTCACACATGAACATGTATGTTATGTAGTGTGTAAGATGAAAAGGTTCAACCTACGTGAGACCTCTGGCAGTCTTAGAATGAGGTAAGGCTCTGCAGTGTGATTCATCTTTATCATGCACATTTGAACAGCTTCCATTTCGATTTTAGTGTTCCCACAACCCTGGACAGGAAGTACTTTATTGATCTGATATTCTGTCATGCTTGAAGCGCAGGAGTTCATTCAGACAACAACAGTGTACCTTGGCTTGGATCTTACTTGAAAAAACATATTTTTGTTTAAATCTGTTGTAGATCATGCTCTTTGTGTGCATCTATTGAGTTTTTCTTGTACTGAATAAAAGCAAAATGTTCTTTAACTTCACCAACTCGTCTCGACTCGATTTTTACATCTTGTTTACAGGTGGTTGTCTGAGAACCACGTGAATCTGAGCGCTTGTGTTTTTAATGGCCTTTGTGAAATGGTCCGGAGATAAAAAATTTTAAAAAGAAGGTTGACGGCATCACCAACTTCAAATCAGATCAGCAAGCTGAACTTGAGTTGTAATGTTTATGTGGGAACGATAACAGAACTCTGAGTAAACAACAGCATCTTCTAATGTACAGTCTACATCTGTGTGTCCCAGGTGAAAGACTCATTGTAACATAGTTTCCATGAAAACATACTACTCACAGAGTGTCTCATAAATACACCCAGAGAAATGTTTTAAGGACCAAAGTGTGTTTACTGATCTTGTGGAGTACTGCCAAGTAACTGTTGTATGTGAAACCTGTTGTATAAATCCTACATGGTGCTACACAGTCTGGGAAACTTGGATTAGGTTCAACCTTTTTGTCAGTGCACAAAGAAAAGTACAGAGGCAATGAAACACAATTTAGCTTCTAACTAAAAGTGCAAAAAAAAAAAAACAGTCAAGTTTAGAGTACATACTGTATGTATATGTAACAATACAAATAACAGTGGAGCTATATATGTGAATATGTTACACTATAATACAATATGAATACAATGAAATGAATACCAACAACATTGCTGTGGTTACAGTGTAATTATAAAGTGCAGGTATAAGTAGTGCAGTTGGTGGACATTTTATGGTGGATAAACAGCTAGTTATGAATACACTATACTTCAGATTTGTATTGTATTGACAGTAGCATATGAATAGACTATAGATATGTATTAACATGTGGGAACATCAATAGTTTAGTGTGCAGTAGTGTGGTAGGGGTGAGGGGAAGACACACACACACACACACGAGAGAGAGAGAGAGAGAGAGAGATAATCATAATGAACATTTTTACATTATTACTGAGTACTTTGTGTTGATTATACCGATTGCTTCATAACATTGCACTATGGGGAAAGATGAATTTCAACACTGGTAATAACACGTGACATAACAATAACACGTTAAGTAATTTATTGATTTGTTCCAATATATGTTGCTATTGCCTACGATGTTATTTCAGTCGTTTAATCATTTCTTTGTATTAATGATCGCTTCAGTCTTGACGGTCATTGTAGTTCTTTGGTACATGTGTTCTGAGTCATGGCTCGGCTCTGTGATTGGTTAGTGCGGTCTGATCCAAGCTCCGTTTCGGGTATCGATTAGCCGGCCTGCTGTTTGTATTGCTAGTTGCAGAAGCTAATTTCCCGACAGTAAAGATGGATATGTCCCGGCTGAAGGTGACTTTAATGATATTTACCGCCATGAAAACATTAGACTGCTGGAGTTAGCTCGTGTTCTGACATGCGGTCTGTGTAGCACACATGAACCGACCGTGGCACTTTATTTTCGCTTTGTTTACACTGTAGCAGCTGCTCGCCGTTCGGCTAGACTGATGGAACCACAATGCGACTATTTCATGTATTTTCCCGCCGCTCCAATCTCGAGTCTGTCAGACCCGGCCGAGTACAAAACTCTTCCGCGGCGAAAACACGTCTACCTCGGAGAGACCGTCCAGGTCCTGCTGGTCCTGCGGTCCCGGGACGCAGCGGGGACGGATGACAGCTCCGGTGGTAGTTCACCCTGGAAGGACCTGGTGGGTTCTCTCTCTGCTCTGGCGAGTGTGTGCGTCGCCGAGAGCCAGCAACAGAGAGTCGCCGAGTACCAGCCAGACCTCCAGAGCAGCTGCAGTGAGGACAGCTGCGAAGAGGAGCCCGGAGAGAGCGACACCGGAACGGCAGACAGCCGCGGAAGAAGAGCGGACAGGAGCCGCGCTTTCACTGAGTGCAGCCCGTTGCTCATTCACAGCAACTCGGCCAGGAGAGAAACAGTGGAGGTGAGAAGGGTGGAGGAAATGCTCCCATTTGCTGTATTTACTATAAAATCTGTATTGTATGACAATTGGGAAGCTCCTCCGTTTAAATGAGTGTCATCACACTGCACACCTACACTTTAATAGGAAGTCAGCTTCACGTTTTCTGAATGAACAGAAACCAAAGCACACTTGTCTGTGCTCTTTCTCTGTTTGATTGGAGACAAACAGCCTTTGTTCTGCCTGCTGGAGTAGTCTGTGTGCTCCAGATGTGCACAGACTTGACAGTTTAGTTACACCTTCAGGGCCTTTAAACCGGCTCCAGCCTCCACCTACCTGCCTGCCTGCTGCCTGCCTGTCAGGCTGTAGACAGGAAAGAAAGCCCATGTCCTGATCCCAGCTGACACTGACAGCCTGCTGCTGCTGCCAGCAGTGACTGCACCAGACTGTAAATGACTGGCTACAGAACATAAACACAGAATAGCACTATTATGAATTTCAGGCATCATTAAGTAGAAACTGATATTGCTGTGAGTGCCTCCATTTTCAGAGTGTAGTCCCACTGTGGTAAATATGTTCAGCTGTACTCGAGTATTTGTTCTGATTACATTACTTCTGATCAAAAACGAGTTGACAACTTTGCTAACAGCCAATCATCAACAAGGTCGACAAGACAAGACACACATGCACATGCAATTCCTAACAGACTGAGAAAGTCTGTATTTACACCCCTGATAAATCCCAAAATCCCCAAATTCAAGTCAAGAAGGGGCGGTGTTTAGCTCAGTTGGTAGAGCTGCCTCCCCATGTGCAAAGGCTCAGTCCTTGCTGCAGAAGCCCAGGGCTCGAATCCGACCTGTGGCTCTTTCCCGCATGTTATTCCCTGTCTCTCTTCAGCTGTCTCTATCAGAAATAAAGCTTGAATAAGACTCAACTTTTTCATTAGTCAACGGTGCAGGTAAAATTCAGCAACACTGACAAAATGACAGGTTTGTTGTCAGCAGAACAGCCCCCTCCCTCCAGTATTTATGTTATCACATGACACTTTCCACACAGAGCAGGACTAGACTGTAATCTTTATTATATTATTTACAGAGACTCAGCCATTCCACCATGAGCAAGCACTTGGTGACAGTGACTAGGAAACACTTCCTATAAGAGGCAGAAACCTGAAGCAGGCCTCATGTACAGGGTGTGAGGTCTTTCTCCTCTGCTCTGCGTCATGAGCTGCAGGTCTGTTTGACTGAGGGCGAGGCTGGCTGCAGTCATTTACACAAAATCTGGCAATGTGGCTTCATTTCACAGGATTTCTGGAGGTGTGGCTGTATTCATGCTTTAAAACTTAACCGCTATGAAACAATCAGTAAAAAAACTTTTTATTTCTCTACTTATCGGTGTTCCCTCCATATTTAATTCAAATTTCAATTCAGTTTTATTATCGCTCCAGATTATTACAATAATATAACAATATTCTTATGACACTTTCTATATAGAGCATATCTCCTGTGACAATTATTTGACAATAAAAAATGATTATAGATTCATCATTGAAGTTTTAATCAAACAAAAATAGAGAATATTTAGAATAGAATATTTTGTACACAGATGATTATTGACTGAATGTCTGTCTGAGCTTTGCACTGTTGGTTGAACAAAAAACAGACATTTTCAGTTAATCAACACAGCAACAACAGTAATTCTAATTTGCTGTCCTATTTATGATTTGTTTTTCTGTTCATTTGAGGGCTGTCAGAGTGTTTTATTCCATTTGACTTAAATGCTGTTTTATTTCACATGTTTTCTTCACGTGTTCCATTTTGTCCTCTGCTCGTCCTCCTGCAGTCTGCTCTGGTGTTGGACGACCAGGTGATTTTCTGTCTCACTGTCTCTTTGGACAAGCTGCCAGTCAACACGCTCAAAGCCAAGGTCAGACACCCCTGCATATACACAAACAGGGTTGGATACTGTTGGGATACTGGGGTTATGTTGCTCATTGGTGAGCGGGGCTGTTCATGACATTGTTGGATATTTCCTTTAATATAATACAAATCATTTATTTGTATAGCCCAAAGTCACAAAGTACATTTGCCTCGGAGGGCTTTACAATCTGTACAGGGAGTGACACCCTCTGTCCATAAAACCCTCGGTTCGAGTGAGGAAAAACTTGCCCACAAAAAACCTTTAACAGGGAAAAAATGTGGAAGAAACCTCAGGAAGAGCCACAGAGGAGGGATCCCTCTCCCAGGACGGACAGACGTGCAATGGATGTCACGTGTACAGAACAAATCAACACAAACATATTGTACAACTAGAAAATTTCTAAAGAAATTTTGAGTGTGCGTGACTCTGGCCGCGTCGCCCCCATACATTATTATATAGCATGTCTTGCTCTGCTGTCTCTGTCTGCCATTTTACACAGACAGGTTCAAATTAAGTGCCAAGAACTACAAAAATGGCCACCGCTCGGCTTCTGTCTGCTGGCCCCTCCCCCCCTCCTCCTTCAAGCAGGCTGAGGTTGCCAAGCAACCAAGACCAACTGTAATCAGGGGAGCAGTTACTGCACCTGTTAGAATGTCACTTAGAGACTGAGAGAAAATGCTGAGACCTTCTCTCGAACAGGAAGGCCTTCTGGCCAAACCGTATTTCCAATCATTGAACCGGCTTAACTTTGTGCATCGTGAGCCCTTCCTGATCGTCTACATAATCGTTTTGTGTCGATAAATGAAGAAATGTGCCCTTGGGAGCAAGAGAGAGAAACGTTACTTCTGCTTTCCTCCAGAAAATTTCCCGCCTTTTTAACATGGGAGTATATGAGGCTGAGGATGGGAGTTGCTGCCGCATATTTGCGTGTCATGCCAAAACTATATGTCCGACAGCTACAACAGTGGTATCACTCCGACCGCCTCGAATTTTCCTACGTTTGAGGGGATAATCATGTCTGTAGCTGTGCATTTGCGGCCACAGTCGCAGTTTCCAAATTTATTTTTCGATGACTTTTTCTCTGCCCCTGCACTCTAGCGATGACATCACACACTCTAGCTCTCAAAAGTTCTCGCAATACACACCCATTCATTTTTTGGCGTGGTTTTTGGCGATTTTTGGCAAAACCGTTTGCCGAAACTCTTAGAAAAGTCATAGCAATCGATCCTGGCCGAGCCGGTCGTTTTGATACCCATTTTGTCTATGTGCGACAAACACTCTGGGAGGGGTAGCGAGACAGAAAAAGGGCGGAAGAGTAATAATAATAACTGACTCTGGCCCCGTCGTCCCCATACATTATTACTGACACTGCTCAGCAAATTCAGTACTAGAAAAGAAATTTTGAGAGTGACGAGTGGGCTGTTGCTGGGGGTCTATATTCAAAAAGCACACCTCAAATAGTCATTTTTAACATGTTTATTTAGACACAGGAGCAGCTAGCGTTTACGTGCTAGCAATTAGCATTAGCATTTTTAGCTAGCAGTTAGCATTAACATGATAGCATTAGCATTTTAGTATTAGCATGTTAACGATGATGGACTAGCAGTTAGCATTAGCATGTTAGCATTAGCATGTTAACATTAGCATTTTAGCGCTAATGGGCTAGCAGTTAACATTAGCATGTTAGCATTAGCATGTTAACGTTAGCATGTTAACATTAGCATGTTACCGCTGATGCGCTAGCAGTTAACATTAGCATATTATCATTAGCATGTTAACATTAGCATTAGCATGTTAACATTAGCATTTTAACATTAGCATGTTAACGATGATAGGCTACCAGTTAGCTTTAGCATGTTAACATTAGCATGTTAACATTAGCATGTTAGCGCTGATGGGCTAACAGTTAACATTAGCATGTTAGCATTAGCATGTTAACATTTGCATGTTACCGCTGATGGGCTAGCAGTTAACATTAGCATGTTAGCATTACCATCAGCGGTAACACTTAGCATTGGCATGTTAGCATTAGCATGTTAACGGTGATGGGCTAACAGTTAACATTAGCATGTTAGCATTAGCATGTTAATGCTGATGGGCTAGCAGTTAGCATTGGCATGTTAGCATTAGCGTGTTAGCATTAGCATGTTGGCATTAGCATGTTAGCGCTGATGCGCTAGCATGTTAGCATTACTATGTTAGCATTAGCATGTTAGCATTCGCATGTTAGCATTAGCATGTTAACGCTGAAGCGCTAACAGTTAACATTAGCATGTTAACATTAAGCATGTTCAAGCATTTAGCGGCATGTTACATAAGGCATGTTAGCATTAGCTTTTAACGGTGATGCGCTAGCAATTACCATAGCATGTTAACATTCATGTCTAGCATTAGCATTAGGTGATGCGTAGCATTACTCAGCATGTTAACATTAGAATGTTAGATACCATGTTAACGCTGATGCCTAGCAATTAACATTAGCAGTTGGCATTACCATGTTAACTTAGCATGTATTTAATTCCTAGTGGGCTATGGTTATTTCATTAGCATGTTAACAGCTAGCGCTCTGCTGTCTCTGTCTGCCATTTACACAGACAGGTTCAAATAAGTGCCAAGAACTACTAAAATGGCCGACCGCTCGGCTTTGGTGGCCCCTCCCCCCTCTCTTCTCACCTCAGCCTGAGGTTGCCAAGCAACCGGGACCCAACTGTAATCAGTGGAGGAGTTACTGCACCTGTTAGAATGTCACTTAGACGGTGAGGAAAATGCTGAGAACTCCTCTCGAACAGGAAGGATTCTGACCAAACCGTATTCCAATCATTGAACCGGCTTAACACTGAGGCACGATGAGACCTTCCTGATCGTTTACATTTCGTTTTGTGTCGATAAATGAAGAAATGTGCCCGTAGGAGCAAGAGAGAGAAACGTTGCTTCTGCCTTTTCCAGGAAATTTTCTCCTTTTAAACATTGAGTCTATGAGCTGTTGGCGGGAGTAGTCGATCATAGAGCGCGTCAGGAGCCAAAACTATATGTCAGACAGCTTTGCAGGCGAATGTGAGTGATAACAACAATTTTGCTACGTTTCTATGTAGAAATCGTGTCTGTAGTGGGGCATTGAGGCCAGGGTAGTCGAATCCGTTTTATTTTCACTGATTTTTCCCCCCCTCTCCACTCCAGCGATGACATCACTCATCTAGCTCTGGAAGTTCTGCAATACACACCCATTCATTTTTTGGCTTCGTTTTTCTGGTATTTTGGCAAAACCGTTTGCCGAAACTCTCTAGAAGACATAGCAACACTGTCCCGGCCGAGCCGGTCGTTTCGATACCCGTTTTGTGTATGTGCGACACAAACTCTGGAGGAGAGCGAACCAAAAAAGGGCGTAAGAATAGTTATAAGAACTAGAAAAATTTCTAAAGAAATTTTGAGTGTGTGCCTGAATCTGGCCGTCGTCCCCATACAATTATTACGACACTGCTCAGCAACATCAGTACTAGAAAAGAATTTTGGAGTTACGAGTGGCTGTTGCTGGGGTCTGTATTCAAAAAGCACACCTCAAAAAGTCATTTTTAACATGTTTATTTAGACACAGGAGCGTCTAGCGCTTACGTGCTAGCAATTAACATTAGCATTTTTAGCTACAGTTAGCATGTTGCATTAACATGTTAACCATGATGGACTGCAGTTAGCATAGCATGTTAGCATTAGCATGTTAACATTAGCATTTAACATTCGCGCTTTAGATTAGCTGTTAGCGCTGATGGGCTAACATTAACCTTTCATGTTAACCTAGTCATGTTAGCATTCGCATGTTAGCATTAGCATGTTAGCGTGATGGGCTAACAGTTAACATTAGCTGTTAACATTAGCATGTTAGCATTAGCGTTAGCATTAGCATGTTAGCGCTGATTGCTAACAGTTTAGCATTGGCTGTTAACATAGCATGTTAACATTTGCATGTTAGCATTCGCCATGTTAGCATTAGCATGTAGACGTGATGGGCTAACAGTTAACATTAGCATGTTAACATTAGCATTTAACATTAGCATGTTAAACATCGCATTTTACTAGCATGTTAAACATTGCTGTAGCGTTGTGGGCTAACAGTTAGCATTGGCATGTTAACATTAGCTGTTAACAGTAGCATGTTAACATTGATGGGCTAGCAGTTACCATTGGCATTTTAACATTAACATGTTAGCGCTGATGCACTAGCAGCTTTTAACATTAGCATGTTAGCATTAACATGTTAACTTAGCTTTAGCATGCATGTTACCATTAGCATGTTAGCATTAGCCATGTTAGCATTAGCATGTTAGCGCTGATGGGCTAACAGTAACATTAGCATGTTGAGCATTGGCATGTTAGCTTTAGTATGGTTAACATTAACATGTTGGGCATTAACCATGTTACGTTACGATGTAGCATTAACAGTAACATTAGCATGTTGCATTAGCATTTTACGGGAATGCGTAACAATTAACTTAGACATGATTAAAAACCATAAACAAAAACAAAACTAAAACAACACCCCAAACAACAAAAACAAAACACCCACACACCCACCCCCCCACACCCCTACCAACTCCCCCACCCACCCCACCCCCCAACCTTCCCCCCTCCTCCACCCTCCTAAACAAAACACAACCAAAATTTTTTTTTTTTTTTTCTTTTTTTTTTTTCTTCTCTTTTCTTTTTCTTTTTTTTTTCTTTCTTTTTTTTTTTTTTTTTTTTTTTTTTCCAAAACCAACAAAACACTAAAAATAAACACAAACAAACCCAAAAACAAACCCAAACAACAACAAAAACACAAAACACAAAAAACACTAACACAACAACCAATAATTAAACATGTTAACATTAGCATGTTCAACGCTGATGGGCGCGTTAGCATTAGTTAGCATTAGCATGTTAAGCATTAGCCTGTTAATTCGATGTTAGCATGCTACATTAGCACTGTTAGCGGCTGCATGGGGTCTAAACACGTTAACATTAGCATGTAGCATTGGCATGTTAGCATTACGATGTTAACATTAGCATGTTAGCTTCGCATTTTAACATAGCATGTTAGCGCTGATGGGTAACACAGTTAACCGTTAGCATGTTAGCATAGATGTTAGCATTAGCATGTAACGCTGTGGGCTAACCGTAACATTAACATGTTAGCATTGTCATGTTAGCATTGCATGTACATTAGCATGTTAGCATTAGCATGTTAGCATTAGCATGTAACGCGTGATGCACTAGCCATAACATTACCATGTTGCATTACCTGTTTATATTGCATTATTTAATTCCTAGTGGCTAATGGTATTATCATTAGCATGTTAACAGAGCTCGTGCTCTGCTTTTCTCGTCTGCCAATTTTAGACAGACAAGTTCAACTAAGTGCCACAGAACTACTAAAATCGGTGCCGCCGGCTTCTGGTGGCCCCCTCCCCCCTCTTCTCCTTCACGCAGGCTGAGGGTTGCCAAGCAACCAGGGACTACCATCAGCAGCAGCTATATCTGCACCTGTTCAGAATGTCAGTTAGAGACTGAGAGAAAATGCTGAGAACTCCTCTCGAAAAAGGAAGGACTTTTGGCCAAACCGTATTCCATCATTGAAACCGGCTCTTAACCTGAGGCACGAGTGAGACCTTCCTGATCGTTTACATATCTCGTTTGTGTCGATAAATGAAAGAAATGTGCCCTCAGGAGCAGAGAGAGCGAAACGTTACTTCTGCCTTTCTCCAGAAATTTCGCTCCTTTTTTAACATTGGAGTCTATGAGGCTGTTGGCGGGAGTAGTCGATCAATCAGCTGTATGGAGCCAAAACTATATAGGAGACAGCTTCAACAGTGTTATTCCTGCGATCACCTCGAATTTTCCTACATTTGAGGGGATAATCCTGTCTGTAGCTGGGCTTTGGCCAGGGGTTAGTGAAATCCGTTTTTTTTTTCACTGATTTTCTCCCTCTCCACTCTAACGATGACATCACGCATCTAGGTCTGGAGAGTTCTCGCAATACACACCCCATTCATTTTTTTGGCTTCGTTTTTCTGGATTTTTGGCAAAACCGTTTGCCGAAACCCTTAGAAAAGACATAGCACACATGTCCCGGCCGAGCCGCTCGTTTCGTACCCGTTTTGTGTATGTGCGACAAAAAACTCTGGGAGGAGTAGCGAACCAAAAAAGGGGTAAGATTTAATAAGAATAAGCGCGGGGGATAACATATGTGTGCGCTTTTCAGGCACACTCAACTAGAAAAATTTCTAAAGAAATTTTGAGTGTGTCCTGACTCTGGCCGCTCGTCCCCATGCATTATTACTGAACACTGCTCAGCAAATTCAGTATTAGCAGTTAGCATGTTAAACATTAGCATGTTAGCATTGCCTGTTATCATTAGCATGTTAACGCTGGCATGTTAACACTGATCGCTAGCAGTTAGTTAGCATGTTGCATGCATGTTAGCATTGACATGTTAGCATTGGCATGTTAGCATTAGCATGTTTAGCATTGCATGTTCACGGTGATGCGCTACAGTTAACATTAACGTGTTAGCATTAGCATGTTACATTAGCATGTTGCATTAGCATGGTTAACGGTGATGCACTAGCAGTTAGCATTCAGTGTTAAATTAGCATTTTAGTTAGCATTTTATGAATAGCTGTTGCATAATATCGTTAGCATTAGCATGTGTTTAATTCCGAGTGGCTAATGTTAATTAGCTGAACTTTAGCATCTAGAATGATAAGCTGATGCGCTAGCAGTTAGCATTAGCGTGTTAACATTAACAGTTAGTATAAAAGATGTTATTTAATCCTAGTGGCTATGTTAATTAGCACAATTTTAGCATTGGTCCGCTAATGTTAGCAAATGTTTGCAAATAGCATGTCTTTACAGCTGCGCTAACGCTCTGCTGTCTCTGTCTGCCATTTTCACAGACAGGTTCAAATTAAGTGCCCAAGAACTACTAAAATGCCGCCGCTCAGGTTCTGCTGGCCCCTCCCCCTTCCTCCTAGGAATTATAATACGTGTGCTTGTTCTGTGTGTGTGGGTGTGTTGGGGTGTGTGTGTGTGTGTGTGTCTGCCTGTCTGTCTATGTGTTTTGTGTTGTGAGAGATGCATGCTTGATGTTGCCAAGCAACCAGGGTGAGCTGCAGGTCAGATCTAATAGTCACAGGTGTGCTGCATGCAGCCTGCGTCCCTCTGAGATGCACAGTAATATGTCTGAATGATCCCCCGAGGTGGCCAAAAAAAACTCTATAGGTATGCCTCAAAACCAAATCTGAAATGACAGAAGAATGCGCGTCTTGTTAAAATGTCTGTGCCAATTTTCAGGCGCACATTGTATAACTTGGCCGTAGACTTAGAGAAAGCAACAATTTGCTCCTGCGGCTTCTAGGCAACATTCTCGCTCAAAAAATAAACATGGCTTATTTTATGGGTGTTGGCGGCGAGAGTAGTCGATCAATCAGCCTTGTTATGGAGCCAAAAAACTATATCGGCGACCGCTTCAACATTGTTATCACTGCGATCACCTCGAATCCTCCTTTTATTACGGGGCTTCATCCTGTCTGTCGCTGGGCATTTGAGGCCAGGGGTAGTGACCATCCGTTTTTATTTTTAACTGATTGTCTCTCCCCTCTCACCCTCTAGCGATGACATCCCGCACTCAGGTCTGGAAAAGTTTCTCGCACTACACACCCATTCATTTTTTGGCTTGTTTTTCTGGATTTTTGGCAAAACCGTTTGCCGAAACTCTTAGAACAAAAAGACATCATTAGCACACGCTTCCCGGCCGCGCGCTCGTTTTGATACCCTTTTTGTGTATGTGCGACAACAAAAACTCTGGGAGGAGTCGCGAGCCAAAATAAACACGGAAGAAACGAAGAGGAAACTCGAAAAAAATTCTAAAGAAATTTTGCGGTGTGCGTGACTCTGGGCCCCGTGCTCCCCAGCATCTTTACTGACACTGCTCAGCAAATTCAGTACTAGACAAAGAAATTTTGAGAGTGACGATTGGGCTGTTGCTGGGGGGTCTTGTATTCAAAAAAGCACACCTCAAACAGTTCATTTTAACTTGTTTATTTAGACACAGGAGCAGCTAGCGCTTCGTGCTAGCAATTAACATTAGCATTTTTAGCTAGCAGTAACATGTTAGCCCATAGCATGTTAACAATGATGGAACTAGCGTTAGCATTAGCATGTTAGCCTAGCTGTAACATTAGCATTTTAACATTAGCATGTTAGCGCTGAGA
>NC_040030.1:8065381-8129242 GCF_000972845.2 Larimichthys crocea | reverse complement strand
GAAACGTTACTTCTGCCTTCCTCCAGAAAATTTCCCTCCTTTTTAACATGGGAGTCTATGAGGCGTTGGGGGGAGTAGTCGCATCAATGAGCGCGTCAGGAGCCAAAACTATGTTTGACAGCTTTGGCAGGCGAATGTGAGTGATACAACAAATTTTGCTACGTTTCTATGTATAAATCGTGTCTGTAGCTGGGCATTTGAGGCCACGGTAGTCAAATACGTTTTATTTTTTCACTGATTGTTCTCTCCCCTCTCCACTCTAGCGATGACATCACTCACTGTAGCTCTGGAAAGTTCTCGCAATACACACCCATTCATTTTTTTGGCTTCGTTTCTGATTTTTGGCAAACCGTTTGCCGAAACTCTTAGAAAAGACATAGCCATCGATTCCCGGCCGAGCCGGTGTTTTGATACCCGTTTTGTGTATGTGCGACAAAAACTCTGGGAGGAGAAGCGAACCGAAAAAAACACGGAAGAAACGGAAGAGGAATAATAATAAGCCCGAGAGATAATAAAGAGTGTGCTCCTTCAGGCACACTCAATAATAAGCCCGAGAGATAATAAAGAGTGTGTTCTCCTTCAGGCACACTCAACTAGAAAAATTTCTAAAGAAATTTTGAGTGTGCCTGACTTGGCCCCATCGTCACATCACTTATTACTGACACTGCCCAGCAAACAGTCCTAGAAAATTCCGCGAGAAATTTTGAGAGTGACGAGTGGGGTGTTGCCGAGGGTCTGTATTCAAAAAACACACCTCAATAGTCATTTTTAACATGTTTATTAGACACAGGAGCAGCAGCTTTACATTAGCATGTTAGTGGTGATGCGCTAGCAATTAACATTAGCATGTTAACAAGCCTTTGGTATCAATAAATACACTATTACAATATAACAATTACAGTATAAGTCAGCTATGCCCGACGTGGGCCCAGAGTGGAAGAAAGATATGAGGTGGGAGAGGGAGAAGGAAAAGGAGAAGGAAAAGGAAAAGATTGGTTGAGGAAGAGCAGAAGTGGTAACAGTGTTATGGCTACAGATGTTGTAGCTTCTTTTTTTTTATTTTATTAATAAAACGAATAAACATAAAATAAAAAACTCAACATTAGCCATGACACTGAGGGCTATCTTAGAACTTAAAATTGTGTCCTAAAGGCCAGATTCAAATGCAGTGCAGCAGTTCACTGCATTTGGATGTGTCTTTAAGACAGTTCGCTAAAGCACTTAAAAAAATGTAATTTCCCCTAGGTGTGAAATGAACTTTGTCTTTCAAAAATAGCCCTGGAGTGTAATGAGAGGGTGCTCAATAATGGCACCATGTAAACTACACACAAATGTAGCCATAACACTGTTGACAAATTTCCGGGCTTTGTCCACTTTCACCGGATTTGCACCAGCCTTCCACTGGCATCTCTGACATAATGAAGAAAACATGATCATCATGTCAGGGTGCCAGTGGTGAAGCTGGTGCAGGTCCTCCTTCATCCAGTTGACGAGCTGGACGCTGCTGGTTTCGCCCAGGTCGTTGCCGCCACAGTGGATGAGGGGAATCCGGTGTGCTCTTCCTCGCAGGCGTGCAGAAAGGGGAGAAGGCGCCGCCACCGCAGTCCACCCCAGCCGAACCAGCGGATGTAGGCGTTCAGGCCCAAGTTGCCTCCTGTTGACTCTGCAGCTCTCTGGGCACCACGTCGGACATAGCTGTCTCCAATGATCCAAATTGTTGCTATGGGAGGACAATGAGAGGAATTGTTTCAGGTGATGAAAAATAAAGTGAACTAAAAAGGGTGCCTCATTTTGTTAGGTTTCAATACTATTGCCACATATGTAGGATTAAAATACGAAAGATGAAGTATTAAAACTTTTTTGTTTTGTTCCTATGAGACAATTGTCATCCATATCCAAGTGCGACTTACTGAATTTCTTGTGCCACGTGGGTAGGATCGGCGGACGGTGGAGGAGGGCCCATCCTCCTCAAAGACTGATGTCCTGAGGAAAGGAGAAAAAAAATTGAAACAATTAGAAAATTGCAAGAAGCTAACATGAAGTCACATACAGCAGTACTTTCATATTTACACACTACAGTATAAGTATTTTACTCAGGCCAACATTTTTCACAAAACTCACTGAGACATAACAAAATGCCATTTGTACAGCATTAATCAAGGAAAACCACTGTTACATCTGTGGCATCATCTGACATATATATGCTCCAAGCGGACAGGACAAACACAGCAGTGTTGGCAAGAAACTTGCAACCAGGTTTCGTTTGGGACACCACCACAGCAATCTCACACATTAATGTGACAGTCCAGTATCCAGATGGTACTTACTGTTCTGGCCACGTGGAGGAGGGACGGTGGAGGAGGCCATCCTCCTCAAAGACTGATGTCCTGAGAGAAAGGAGAAAAAAAATTGAAACAATATAAAAATTTGCAAGAAGCTAACATGAAGTCCACATACAGCAGTAACTTTCATATGTTACACACCGACAGTATAAGTATTTTACTCAGGCCAACATTTTTCACAAAACTCACTGAGACATAACAAAATGCCATTTGTACAGCATTAATCAAGGAAAACACTGTTAGCATCGTGGCATCATCTGACATATATGCTCCGAGAGACAGGACAAAACACAGCAGTGTTGGCAAGAAACTTTGCTGCACAGGTTCGCTTGTGGACACACACACGCACTCTACACATTAATAGTGACAGTCCCAGTATCCAAGACTGGTACTTACTGTTCTGGCCACGTGGAGGAGGGACGGTGGAGGACCAACATGTCGCCATTTTCAGTGATAGTAGTTCAATCACTAAGAGAAAAAAATAAACATATTGAAACGATTATAAAAATAGATTTCAGATTCATTATAATCTCTCACTGCATAAAATAGTATAATTAAGACTTTGTTGATTGTAGCAGGGATTTTCCAGTAAAGCAATATGCATGACAGCAGAACCCTGAATTAATCTTAATTATCATTGGTAATACCTGTGTTTACCTAAAATGTCAGCTGTGGAACAACTTTGCAACCAGGCTCTCTCTCTTGCTCCTGAGGGCACATTTCTTCATTTATCGAAACAAAACGATCAGGAAGGCACGCGATGCCCCCAGTTATGTCGGTTCAATGACTGGAAATCGGTTTGGTCAGAAATCCTTCCTGTTCGAGAGGAGTTCTCAGCATTTTCTCTCAGTTCTCTAAGTGACATTCTAACAGGTGCAGTAACTGTTTCCCTGATTACAGTTGGTCCTGGTTGCTTAGCAACCTCAGCCTGCGTGAAGGAGGAGAGGGGGGAGGGGCCAGCAGAAGCTGAGCGGCGGCTATTTTTGTAGTTCTTGGCACTTAATTTGAACCTGTCTGTGTAAAATGGCAGACAGAGACAGCAGAGCGTTAGCACAAGCTGAAAGACATGCTATTGCTAACATTAGCGACCAATGCTAAATTTAGTGCTAATTAACATTAGCCACTAGGAATTAAATACATGTTAATTACTAACATGTTAATGTCAACATGCTCATGTTAATTAGTTAGTTAACAGGTGCAGATTAGCTGCTGCTGATTAGGTCCTGGTTGCTTGGCAACCTCAGCCTGCTTGAAGGAAGAGAGGGGGGAGGGGCCACCAGAAGCTGAGCGGCAGCCATTTTAGTAGTTCTTGGCACTTAATTTGAACTTGTCTGTCTAAAATTGCAGACAGAGACAGCAGAGCAGCTAGCTCGTTAACATGCTAATGATAATTACCATTAGCCACTAGGAATTAAATACATGCTAATGTTAACATGGTAATGCCAACATGTCTAATGTTAATTGCTAGTGCATCAGTGTTAACATGCTAATGTTAACATGTTAATGTTATCATGCTAATGGTAATTGCTAGCGCATCAGCATTAACATGCTAATGTTAACATGCTAATGTTAACATGTTAATGCTAACATGCTTATGGTAACTGCTAATGCTTCAGCGTTAACATGCTAATGTTAACATGCTAATGTTAACATGCTAATGCTAACATGCCAATGCTAACTGTTAGCGCATGAGCAGTAACATGCTAATGCTAACATGCTAATGTTAACATGCTAATGCTAACATGCTAATGCTAACATGGTAATGCTAGCATGCTAATGCTAACTGGTAGCCCATCAGCGCTAACAT
Organism: Larimichthys crocea; assembly: GCF_000972845.2. Classification (NCBI taxonomy): domain Eukaryota; kingdom Metazoa; phylum Chordata; class Actinopteri; family Sciaenidae; genus Larimichthys; species Larimichthys crocea. The sequence continues at coordinate 8,125,093 of NC_040030.1, read as the reverse complement.
GTTAATGTTAACATGGTAATGCTATAATGTTAATGCTAACTGCTAGTCCATCATCGTTAACATGCTAATGCTAAAATGTTAGTGCTAAAATACTAATGATAACTGCTAGCTAAAAATGCTATTTGCTAGCACGTAAGCACTAGCTGCTCCTGTGTCTAAATAAACATGTTAAAAATGACTGTTTGAGGTGTGCTTTTTGGATACAGACCCCCAGCAACAGCCCACTCGTCACTCTCAAAATTTCTTTTCTAGTACTGAATTTGCTGAGCAGTGTCAGTAAAAATGTATGGGGACGACGGGGCCAGAGTCAGGCACACTGAAAATTTCTTTAGAAATTTTTCTAGTTTTTCCCAGAGTTTTTGTCGCACATACACAAAACGGATATCGAAACGTGCGGCTCGGCCGAGACATGTGTGCTATGACTTTTCTAAGAGTCAGGCACACTCAAAATTTCTTTAGAAATTTTTCTAGTTAGTGACGAGTGCCGTAGGAACTATTGTTCTTCTGCATGTTTCATGTTCATTAGTGACGAGTGCCTACGACACTCGTCAACTAATCACAGAGCTAGCAAGCTCTGGGGTAGGCACTCGTTCAACTATTGTTCTTCTGCGTGTTTCATGCATTATTATTCATTTTCGCCCTTTTTCGAACATTAATGCGGCCCGCAGCGGTGAGAGGACCCAACAAATTATATATCAAAACGTGCGTCTTGATCCCGAATCGAGTGCTATTACTTTTCTAAGAGATTCGCGTGTTTTTCGCGAATTTATTCTGGAAAAACTGTGAAAAAATTCCCATAAGGAATGACTGGGGAGGCCTGAAAAAAAGTACATTTCAACAGACATTTTCAACAATGAACTGCTCTGGCATACTTTCACCGAGAGACTTCGTTTGAACTTTAAAACGCAGGTATGCTTCCCTTATCTTCAGGGATTCACTACACTCATCGACAGCTTTTACCGTTTTTAAACTCTCAAGGCTCAAAGTTGAGCAGGTTTTTACTCAAATTCTGCGTTTTATGAGTGTGTATGTGGTTTCCTAGAGTGATGACATCATCAGCTAGAGTGTGAAGTTGGATGCAAAACGATCAGTGAAAAAATAAAACATTTTCGACTATGGTGTCCTCAAATGCACAGCTACGGACATGATTATCCCCTCAAACGTAGGAAAATTCGAGGTGATCGCAGTGATAACACTGTTTAAGCTGTCTCTGTTATAGTTTTGGCTCGCTACGCGCTAATTGATCGACTACTCTCCCCCAGAGCTTCATAGACTCCCATGTTATTCGGAGCAGAGAATTTTCCGGAGGGAGCACCTGTGCTTTCTCTGACTCCTATGGCCAAAGTTTATACAATTTTCGCCTGAAACTTGGCAAGAACATGCTCCACGAGACGAGCATTCTTCTGGTCATTTCAGATTTTGGTTTGAGGCATACCTTATAGGTTTTTTGCCACCTTTGAGGGGGATCATTCAGACATATACTGTGCATTTCAGTGGGACAGACAGGCTGCATCGAGCACCTGTGTCTAATTAATCTGACCTGCACCTCACCCTGGTTGCTTGGCAACTTCAAGCATGCATCTCTCACAAACACAAACACATAGATAGAGAGACAGACACACCACACACAGGCAAACAGACAGGCAGATGCACACACACACACACAGACAGAACAAGCACACATGCACGCACACACACACACAGTTTTTCAAAATAAGAGTCCCTTCAAAATAAGAGCCCAGTAAAAAGGCAATAATGACACAGCTTGTTGTATTAATACAGAATTTTCTCTTCGAGGGACTTCATTTTAAACTTTTGTGTCAGAGGGTCAGAGGGAGAGGGACTGAGCATGCACAGCTGTCACAAGCATGCACACACACACTCACACAGACACACACGCACACACACACACACACACAGTAACACACAGACACACTCACAGACACGCACACAGTAACACAGACGCACACACACACACACACACACACACACACTGAACAGACCGACATCATCGTGTTGAAACAATAAAAATCTGCTGATCTACAATCAATACAGGCTAAGCTGCACACCTGGACAGGTGATTCTCAGGACAGTCTCAGGACAGTCTCTACAATCCTTCTACACTTTAAAATACTTCTCCTTTACTACAGACCTCAGTTAAACTACACAGTTCACCAAGATCTTGTACTATTATTTTATTAAATTCTACTATTAATATTCTACAAATTATTCAACTTTTTCTACAAATATTTTACCATTTCAAATACATTATACAAACTTCAAATCTATATACAGACCTACAATTTAAACTACCTCTCCTTCTACTACTTCTGTGTCTCAGAATTTGCCTCTAGTGAGTTTGTCATAGTGGGGGACCTAAACCTTGACTGGTTGTCATCAGCCTCAGATGGCTTAAAATCTATCTGTGATTCATTAAATCTAAGCCAACTAATAGATAGCCCAACCCGACCTAACATTAAATACCCTTCAAGATCATCGCTTCTTGATCTTATAATAACAAATGCCCCCCACAGGTATACTGATGTTGGTGTTTTCGGGAACGATCTGAGTGACCACTGTGCCATTGCAGTGATCAGAAATACCAAACTCCCAAAAACAAAACCACAAATCTTATTTAAAAGAGATTTTAAATGTTTTCATGAGTTTCTGCATGATTTATCAAATCTTGAGTGGGAACGTATCTCCCTCCTTGATGATGTCGAGTTGGCCTGGAATCTGTTTCATTCTGAATTCTTGAAGTTAATTAATAAACATGCTCCCTTTCGTAAGTTTAGGATAAAAGGTCGAAATAATCAATGGTTTTCCACTGAAATTGGAAACCTCCTTAAAGAAAGAGATCTTTCCTGGGCCAGGGCACGAAAAACAAAAACTGAGGCAGATTGGATCATTTTCCGTCAGCTCCGCAATAAATGTACCTCCTTAATTAAAAAAGCTAAGTCTGAATTTTATTTATCGGAAACCACCAATAACCTAAATGATCCCAGGAAATTTTGGAATATTGTGAAATCTGCTTCTGGAGCTATATCCTCTACTGAATTACCAAACTTCTTGGTAAAAGACTCTATAAACCTGACAGACAAATGTGCCATGCTAAATTATTTTAATGAACATTTTATCACTGCAGGGCACTTTGATTCTCTTAACAGTGTTCTTAAAAGTGATGTTTAAACTGGCGAACCTTCTGTTGAAAGCCGGCCCCCTGTTGATTGTTCTTTTCATTTTGAGCCTGTGTCTATTTCTGAGGTCCATAGTGTGTTAAAAAAATTGGACTCCAAAAAATCTGCTGGTCTAGATAGTTTGGATCCATTTTTTTTTAAAACTGGCTGCTGACTTAATTGCTGAGCCCTTAACTAATATTTTTAATCTAAGCCTCAGCACAAATAAATTTCCTAAAGTCTGGAAATCAGCGTTTGTCCTCCCACTGCTAAAAGGAGGCGAACCCTCAGTTGTTAATAATTACAGACCTATCTCCAAATTATGTATTCTGGCAAAAGTGTTTGAAAAATTGGTATGTAATCAACTGAAGGATTTTTTGGAATCTCGGAACATTCTAAATCCCCTTCAGTCAGGTTTTAGAAAACATCACAGCACCACTACTGCTACCCTAAAAGTCCTTAATGATGTGTTTGAGGCTTTGGACTCGAGAAAGTTCTGCGTGGCTCTGTTTATCGATCTGTCTAAAGCATTTGACACGGTGGATCACAATCTCCTTATAAAAATTCTTGGCAGGAATGGTGTCTCCGAACAAGCTGCCTCTTGGTTTGCCGACTATTTGGCCAATAGGACACAATGTGTTCGGATGGCTGGAGTTAGCTCCACCTTTCTTGAGGTCACAAAAGGCGTACCTCAAGGATCAGTATTAGGGCCCATTTTATTCACTATTTACATAAATGATTTGTGTGCAAATATGTCAAATGCCTCATACCACCATTATGCAGATGATACTGTCATTTATTGTTGCTCACAATCAATTCCTCAGGCTTTTCAACTTTTACAGTCCGCTTTTGATGCAGTGCAGATCCGTTTGGAGAAACTAAAACTGGTTTTAAATGCTGATAAATCTAAATTAATGTTTTTCTCAAATTCATCTGTTCCCTTTGAAAATATCCCTTCAATCAGAACTGCCCGTGGTGAAACTCTAGAGCTAGTCACCAGCTATAAGTACCTGGGTTTCACTATTGATGAGGAGCTCTCATTTAAATTACATATCAAAAATTTGATATCAAAACTCAGGGTGAGGCTCGGTTTCTATTATAGAAATAAATCATGTTTTTCTCTCAGAGCTCGGAAGCTTTTAATATCAGCCACTTTCCTACCTGTAATTGATTATGGCGATGTTGTATATATGTCTGCGTCAACCAGCTGCCTTCTTCCCCTGACTCCTGTGTATCACTGTGCTCTACGGTTCATCACTGGTTGCCACCGCCTCACCCATCACTGTGAACTATATACAAAAGCTGGCATGCCATCCTTGGAGATAAGACGCTACACACACTGGATAACTCTGGTGTATAAGGCTCTTCTTGGCTTAACTCCCACTTTTTTATGCACTTTCCTTCGGAAAACCGAAAGCCGTTATGCACTGCGCTCAAGTGATTTTCTACATCTTGCTGCGCCTCGAGTCAGAACTGAAACAGGTAAAAAAGCCTTTAGTTTCTCTGCCCCGTCTGCTTGGAACGCCCTCCAATGCGAACTTAAAATTGTAGAACTTCTTCCTCTGGAAGCATTCCGCTCCATCTTAAAAAAAAGACAATGGAAATCATTTGAACAGTGCCTATGCTTTTAAATTGTTAATGTATCTATAACTGTTACTGTTACTGTTGTTTGTCTGTTTTTACCACTATGACGTGTGCTGCTGCCTTTCTTGGCCAGGTCACCCTTGTGAAAGATGTCTTGATCTCAAGATCTTGTACTATTATTTTACTAAATTCTACTATTAATATTCTACAAATTATTAAACTTTTTCTACAAATATTTTACCATTTCAAATCCATTATACAAACTTCAAATCTTTATACAGACCAACAATTTAAACTACCTCTCCTTCTACTACAGAGTTCAGTCAAACTACACAGTTCACCAAGATCTTGTACTATTACTATTACTCTCTACAATTCTACCTTTTCATCTGAATTTCTACAGTGTTACACAACATTGTATCACTACTACTCTTTTCAACCAATTTAAACATTTTTAAGATATATCCCTTATGGCCTTTTCAAGCTTTATTCAACTTTTTCTGCAAATATTTTCCCATTTGAAATACATTACACAAACTTCAATTCATTCTACAAAACTTATACAAACATTCTACAATTTCAACAACTTCTGCTTCTACTACAGACTTCATTCAAATTTCAAATTGTAAACAAACTCTTCAACTATTAAACTCATATTTAACTTTTTTCAAAACCTTTTACCGTTTTTAAACTATCAAGGCTCAAAGTTGAGCAGGTTTTTACTCAAATTCTGCGTTTATAATGAGTGTGTATGTGGTTTCCTAGAGTGACGACACCATCAGCTAGAGGGGAGAGGAGGGAAAATGATCAGTGAAAAAATAAAACGTTTTCGACTATAGTGGCCTCAAATTCACAGCTACAGACATGATTATACCATCAAAATGTAGGAAAATTAGGTGGTCGCAGTGATAACACTGTTGAAGCTGTCTCTGTTATAGTTTTGGCTCGCTACGCGCTAATTGATCGAGTACCCCCCCTCCACAGCCTCATTCACTCCCATGTTATTTGGAGCAGAGATCTTTCCGGAAGGAGGAGGCAGCACCTGTGCTTTCTCTGACTCATACGGCCAAAGTTTATACAATTTTCGCCTAGACTTGGCACAGACATGATCCACAAGACGAGCATTCTTCTGGTCATTTCGGATTTCAGTTTGGACACCTTATGCCATGTCCTATGCCACCTCTTCGAGGGACTTCATTTGAAGCTTTTGTGTCAGAGGGTCACAGGGAGAGGGACTGAGCATGCGCAGCTGTCACTAATTACTTAGACACACACACACACACACACACACACACACACACACACAGGCACAGGCACAGATTGACACCCAGATAAGACAAAACTCCGTCAAGACGTCCTTCAAAATAAGAGTCCCTTCAAAATAAAAGACCTAAAACTCTTCTTAACAGCTCTCACCTACTTCCACAAATTTTGTACTACAGGAATAAAAATTATATCACGACATTCAGCTCATTTTACTTCTACACTAACCTTCTACAATCCTTCTACACTTTAAACTACTTTAAACTTTTCTTTTTTATAGTATAGAGACAGCTGAAGAGTGACAGGAATGTGAGGGGGAAAGAGAGTGAAAGAGACAGGGAAAAGAAATGCAGTAAAAGGGCAGCAGGTGGACCTCTGGGGCCATTTCAAATACATTATACAAACTTCAAATCTATATACAAGAGTTTAAGAGTTTCGGCAAACGGTTTTGCCAAAAATCGGTAAGAACTATACACCAAAAAATGAATGGGTGTGTATTGCGAGAACTTTTGAGAGCTAGTGTGCGTGATGTCATCACTAGAGCGGAGAGGAGAGACAATGATAAGTGAAAAAATAAAACGTATTCGACTATCGTGGCCTCAAATGCTACAGACAGGATTTATACGTAGGAAAAGTTGTCGTCTCATTCACATTCGCCTGCTAAAGCTGTCAGATATATCATTTTTGGATGACACGCAAATATGCGGCAGCAGCACCCACCGAGAGCCTCATACAAGCAGAAATAATGTTTCTCGGAATTGCTCCTAAGGGCACATTTCTTCATTTATCGACACAAAACTACTATGTAGACGTTCAGGAAGGGCTCAGCCAGCTTCAGGTTAAGCCGGTTCAGTGATTGGAAATATGGTTTTTGCCTTAGATCCTTCCGTTTGAGGGAAGGTCTCAGCATTTTCTCTCTGTCTCTGTCAGGATTTCCAAATTAACAGGTGCAGTAACTGCTCCTGCTAATTAGGTCCTGGTTGATTGGCAACCTCAAGCCTGCCTGAAGGAGGAGACGGGGGAGGGGCCAGCAGGCAGAAGCCAAGCTGCGGCCATCTTAGCAGTTTTGGCACTTAATTGTCTGTCTAAAATGACAGACAGAGACAGCAGACATGCTATTTGCTAACATTAGCGACCAATGCTAAAATGACTGTTAATTAACAAGCCTTGAAGCTAATATTAAAATGCTAATGTTAACATGCTAATGCTAACATGCTAATGTTAATTGCTAGCGCATCAGCGCTAGCATGCTAATGCTAACATGCTAATGCTAACATGCTAATGGTAAATGCTAGCGCATCAGCACTAACATGGTAATGCTAACATGCTAATGTTAACTGCTAGCGCATCAGCGTTAACATGCAAATGTTAACATGCTAATGTTAACTGCTAGCATGTCAGCATATCAGCGCGAACATGCTAATGGTTACATGCTAATGTTAACATGCTAATGTTAATTGCTAGCGCATCAGCACTAACATGCTAATGCTAACATGTTATTGTTAACATTTTAATGTTAACATGTGTGGCAAAGCTACGAGGGTAATCTGGTTTAAGCTATAATTACAGACACCACCAATTACAACACCAGCCCAAGCAGAAGCAGAAAGCCACACCTGACACAAATGATCCTCTCTCCTCTATCTATGAGGATAGAGGCACCGCCCCGTGATCACCACAATTGTTCACAGCTTGATGACACAGTCACTCTGCCACACATGCTAATGGTAATTGCTAGCGCATCAGCGTTGACATGCTAATGTTAACATGCTAATACTAACATGCTAATGCTGCTCCTGTGTCTAAATAAACATGTTAAAAATGACTATTTGAAGTGTGCTTTTTGAATACAGACCCCCAGCAACAGCCCACTCATCAGTCTCAAAATTTCTTCTTCTCATTTCTGAATTTTCTAGTACTGAATTTGCTAAGCAGTGTCAGTAATAATGTATGGGGGCGACAGGGCCAGAGTCAGGCACACTAAAAATTTCTTTAGAAAATTTCTAGTTCTTCTTCTTCTTATTCTTATTATTCTTACATCCTTCCTGTTCAAGGGAAGGTCTCAGCATTTTCTCTCTGTCTTTGTCAGCATTTCTAACTGACATTCTAACAGGTGCAGTAACTGCTCTCCTGATTAGAGTTGGTCCTGGTTGCTTGGCAACCTCAAACCTGCCTGAAGGGGGAGAGGGGGGAGGGGCCAGCAGGCAGAAGCCGAGTGGCGGCCATTTTAGCAGTTATCGGCACTTCATTTGAACATTTCTTCATTTATCGACACAAAATGCCTATGTAGATGATCAGGAAGGGCACACGATGCTCCCAGTTATGTTGGTTCAATGATTGGAAATACGGTTTGGTCAGCAATCCTTCCTGTTCAAGGGAAGGTCTCAGCATTTTCTCTCTGTCTCTGTCAGCATTTCTAACTGACATTCTAACAGGTGCAGTAACTGCTCTCCTGATTAGAGTTGGTCCTGGTTGCTTGGCAACCTCAAGCCTGCCTGAAGGGGGAGAGGGGGGAGGGGCCAGCAGGCAGAAGCCGAGTGGCGGCCATTTTAGCAGTTATTGGCACTTCATTTGAACTTGTCTGTCTAAAATGGCAGACAGAGACAGCTATTTGCTAACATTAGTGACAAATGATAAAATGAGTGCTAATTAACATTAGCCACCAGGAATTAAATAGATGGTAATTGCTAACATGCTAATGCTAACATGGTAATGCTAATTAACATTAGCCACTAAGAGAGAGAACATGCTAATGTTAACATGCTAATGTTAGCATGCTAATGTTAATTGCTAGCGCATCAGTTCTAACATGCTAATGCTAACATGCTAATGTTAACATGCTAACGTGCTAATGTTAACATGCCAATGTTAATTGCTAGTGCATCAGCGCTAACATGCTAATGCTAACATGCTAATGTTAACATGTTAATGCTAACATGTTAATGCTAACATGCTGATGTTAATTGCTAGCGCATCAGTGCTAACATGCTAATGTTAACATGTTAATGTTAACATGCTAATGATAATTGCTAGCAGGTAAGCGCTAGCTGCTCCTGTGTCTAAATAAACATGTTAAAAATGACTATTTGAGGTGTGCTTTTTGAATACAGACCCCCAGCAACAGCCCACTCATCAGTCTCAAAATTTCTGCAGAACTTTTCTAGCACTGAATTTTCTGAGCAGTGTCAGTAATAATGTATGGGGGCGACAGGGCCAGAGTCAGGCACACTCAAAATTTCTTTAGAAATTTTCTAGTTTCAGTAGCGCAGTATTGGGCAGTTAAAAGCTTCTGTTTACTGTGACTGAAAGAATTCATTGCTGGTGCAGACACCTCACACTACCCACTGGTGATTTGAGGTGTAAGAAGTGTTCTCTGTTGCATCACACTCAACAATGCTGTCACAGTGCACTGACACCCAGCAGCAAGGTGAGCAGTTAAACGTGTGGAGGTCAACAAGAATTGAAGCTTAAAGCGGAATTTCAGGAGCTGGAACATGCTTCAACCACGCCTCTACTGACAGCATCATAAGTCTATGCCTAACCATGTCCTCCAGATTTCCCTTTCGAAGCTTCCCCACAACGCATTCGAAGATCCACGACCACAGCACATCCTCATTTCATTTGTTGTAAATAAATCTTTTAAACTTACCTGTTGATGGTGTGCTCCTTGTTAGTGAATGAGATTTTCAGCTGTAGTTAAGTTGTTCCTTAATGTTCCTGTGACATTACAATTTAAGCCCCACTAATAGATCATCAATTTATTCTTTCTTTAACACAGCTGTGTTGGAATCAATTAATTTTTTAGCTTCTAGAAGCTATTTGTTAGACAGAACCATCAGAACTAATGATTCCTAAGAACCTCCTCCCAGATAATTTAGTGTAATCAGGAAGTGGTCATTAGAAGCTGTTAAAGGCAGGCACTTGTCAGGTTGGTTCTCTGTCGATAATATGATAATATGATTTGGCACTATATAAATAAAAATGAATTCAATTAGAAGGTGATTTGATGAACCATCTATCTATGGATGGATCTCATCAACACACTATACAACATTGAACAGTGGACAAATTCTGACTTAATTCAGTCAGGAAAAGAAAAAAGACCTATTTTCTTTCATGCATGCACATACCCATCAGAAGGAAAGGAATGAAGAAAGATCCGCTAAATGCTGCAAAATCACAGACATGAGCAAAGGACATGGTTAGTGTAACCCCCAGCAAGACCTAATATCTCAACTACTCTTCCTGGGTACACACACACACACACACACACTATAGAAAGCTGCTACACCAGTTGAACAGATCACTCTGCAGTAGGTTGCATCACAACCCAGAAACTTGCCACACCCATGTCTCTACCTCTCTGCCTCTGTGCTTCTCTCTCATTCTTATGTCATATGGGCTGAGTAAACATCTGAACTCCAGGACTGCAAAGGAGACAGACAGAAGAAGAGGAGAACACTTAACCAAGGTGTGGAAAAGACCATTTCAACAGGTACTGATGACAGTAACAACAGCTTTACTGTAATGATTAGAATTTGATGTTCTTTGTCTGTGTCAGGTTTTCATTTGCAAAAAAATAGGAAATTGTACTGAAACAATATGTTATGATACATTTAGTTACTGTGTTTTGAGAACTTATGAGTTCCATCTACCTTACTTCAACATTCCTTGATCATCTTTATCTCAGCAGTTTAAACCACAGACTATCACATTACATTGGTGTCATCTGTCCATTTTATAATGTCAGCTAACCACATAGTGAGGGAGCAGCTGTCTGTGTTAGCAAGTTGACAAACCTGATTTCTGTCCTCATCTACAATAACTATTATTAGAAAGTGCAGACAACCACTTCAGGTGTTCAGCTGAGGGTAGGTCTGAATTCTTCATGTTAGACTAATATTGTCTAATCACTGTAAATTACATTTAATCAACAAAATAAAGGAACCATTAGATTTACAGTGTAACCAAAACATGCAATATAATCTGCTTCTTATAGCTTAATCTGCTAATTAGCATGTAGTCTCAGCTGAAACCAGTCAAGTCAAGTAATCTACGTCAAGTGAACTTTATTATCAACACTGCCGTATGTACAGGACATACAGAGAATTGAAATTTGTTTCCCTCATATCCCTTTAAACAGTTTCAACAGTTTAAATGTAGATAGAAAACAACCTGGTCTTGCTTCAACATTAAAGGGGGTGAAGAACAAGGAAGAAGGAAGAATTGGGCACTGCATTACTCATGAGATTCTATCACTCAGAGTCGATACAGGTTTTCAAGGCTACTCCTATCACTCCCTCTTCTCTAATGACTGCCACCCATGAAGACAAGTACTGTCTGCTACAGTGAGGGAAAATACTCTCAGATTTGGACTCAAACTTTAACCTTGTATTTTATAGATAATATACAGTATATGCACAAATAAAACAGCCTGCTTGAAGGGGCCTATTAGAGATGAGCAACATATGAGCACAAAACACCAATAAAGAAGCTAGATTTTGTGGCAGAAGCCCACAAGATCAGATAACAGTAACAGTAACCTTCAGTAATCAGGGTCAGTTCATAGTCCCGCTTTACCTTCATGAAACTTTATTTTGAAATGGAACCCCTTGTTTCCTTCTTGTTTTGACTTCTCTCAGACATATGCAGTGGGTTGGTCCTGCATTCCCATAATGTTGGAGGACTCACAAGAGACAGATTAAGAAATAAAAAAAGCAGAGCCAGACATATCCTAACTTGGTTTCTTTATAGTCCCTATAATTGGTCAAGCTCCCTACCCATGCTGTACATATCAATTTGTTGACACTATGACATCACAAGGTATAGATAACCATCACTAGTTAACTGACTATTTATGTAAAAGTAAAATGAGTGCAGTGCCCCTTTAAAGCACTGCTGTTCAGCATCTGCTCATTGACAATGTTCATTTTTGTTGGATATCCTCAGCACTCAGCAGTCAGTCAATGTTGTTTCTCTCTCTGTTTGTGTAGTATGGGCTCCGGGCAGAGCAGTGAGAAGTTACATTGTAACCGCTATCTGAATGGACAGGGTCCTCCATCGCTGGTACAACAAGGTCCGTCATGCACATACACATCTAATTCTCTAAGTCTCTCAAGCTTTTTGCTTTTTGATTAAAATGTGCCTGCTGTCTGTGCAGCTAATGAAGGGCTGAATGGTACACACAGAGCACTGAATAGCTGCCAGCCAGAGGGCCAGATGACCTGGGTGATCCTCCAGAGAGACCTGCCAGGATTCCCCGATGACAACACCCTTCAGCTCAGCTACATATTCCCAGATGGAATACAGATGGTAAACTTGGCTAAAACCACAGTGTACATCTCTTTAAAGTCCAAGTTACAGTGGAACCACTTGATTTGCTTGTGCAGATTCCATGCGTATTTTAATTTCTTACAACAACAAATAGGTTTAGTGACCAGTTTGATTTATGGCATAAATATTTCACAAAAGGAATTGTGTTCACATGTGAGTAAAAGTGAAAGAGCTCAGAGGAGAGCAAAGATTTCTATTGGGCCTCTGCCAACATTGCCTCTGTGAGAGAAGCTGATAAACTGGTTAGTCTGGTTAGCAAAGCTACACGAGGATGTCAACAGTTTTCTCTCAACAGTGAAGCAGCTCTGATTTCATGTGTTTCTCATAACATCTTAAATATAAGATAAACATTATTGAATTTATCACAGAAATATATGCACTATTTCTAAGATTAAGGTGAACTGATTGTAAACAAAATCAAATAGAAATTTATAAAGATATTTTTAAAAAATCATAAATATATGTATTAAAGTATTTTAAGTTTCCATGAAAACATATTTGGATGTTGTCACATTTATATTGTCCTGTGAGGACTTCACAAATATATTTATTTCAACATGAAATTATCTGTAGCATCAGGCAGCTTCTTTTGTTTCAGCCAACCATGTAAGCCAACTGTATCATTTAATGAATGAAAACAACACAGCATGGGAAGTCTTAAAACAGCCACACATAAATGTGTTGAAATGATGACTGAAAGATCACAATGACACTTGTAGATTTGTGGATAAATGTAAGAACATCTAAATCTGCTTTTGATGAAGTTTGCAAATTCTTTTAATTACATTTATTTTAAACAAGAATCAGAAATAAATGAGTGAACCTTATTTCTTTGCACATTGCTTTATGGCATCGAGTAGTTGCAAACTGAAAACCATGTTACAAGGTAAATATATTACAGGGAAGTTTAGTTCAATTTAATAAAAACAATTTACAGTCATGACTGTAGCATAACTTAAATAAAGACTTTCATCAGATGAATCTCACCATCTTAGCATGTTGTTGTTTATAGTGGAAAAACTTGATCTTAAACATGTGGCTTCCAGAAGTCTAAAACATATAATAAATAATTTGTTCTAATAGAATGACAACAATAATTCTGCAAAACCTTCCTCACTGGTTTGTACTGTAGCCAAACTTATCCTAAAGTTATAGCCATGGCATCATAATCTGAAAAGGCTTCAGGCAATTTTCAAATCCCCGGCTCCTCCAGTTAGCATGTCAAGTGTGTCCTGAACCCCAACTTTCTCCCGAAGGCTGCGCCATCAGGGTGTAAATGTGTGTGAATGGTTAGCTCCTAAAACTGCCTTGCCACCTTGCATAACAGCCAATGCCATCAGTGCATGAATGTGTGTGAATGGGTTAATGAGATATGTACTGTAAAAGCGTGTTGAAGACTGGAAAGGCGTTAACAGTACAGTCCATTTGCCAAGTTATGTTAAGTATTAGCCAAAACACACTTATTGTATGTGAGTAGAATTTATAGGTGACAGTGTTGTTTACTGTGCCACTAAAACTTAACTCTTGCAGGAGAAACACCCTCACCCTGGCCAGCCCTATGCAGGTCTGAGGCTCTGTGCTTACCTCCCTGACAACCGAGAGGGCAGGAGAGTTCTCAAGCTGCTGGATAAGGCCTTCCACCAGCAGCTCCTGTTTACTGTTGCCACCAATGAAGATGGAGAGGATATGGTCACTACAGGTTTCATCCCCCTAAAAACACAACCAGAAGGAGGATATAAAGTGTGAGTAAATTGCACAACCTCCGTCTTCCCCCAGTTGCCCATGTGGGAAATGTCTGATATTGAATAAATAAGATTTTATATAAATTCTATAATTTGATATAACAGCATTTTGAAGGACTGAAGGTGAGTAGAGATATTCTGCAAATGATTGTGTAGTCTACCGTGTAAGTACCCAGGGCACCAATATGGTGAAGACTGGGGGGAATTTGTTTTTATCAGCAATTTTGAAATGTTGTATATGAGCAAAAAGTCCCCAGGTGTAAGGTGATAATTAGCCTTTGTGCAAGTAGCAGAGAGAGAGCGAGAATTAATGTAAGTGAGGGAGTGCTGGCCTCAAGAAAGCTGATTAATCAGTGAAATATACAAGTTAAGTAAATACAGTGCTCCCTATGCACTCACATAGAAATGAGCTAATGAGGACAGGCTGTTTTAAAGGTGGTGAAGAACATTTGTTTAATTTGGGTCATAAAGTGTGGCAACTATTATGCTTAATGTAACAGTCCTTGTCTTTGTGTTATTTGTCTTCTTTTAGGGATGGCTACCCAGACTCTGAGTACCTGAAGGCTGTGAGAAAGCTACTGAAGGATAAAGGCGTTGAATAACAGACGACACACACACACTCCTACTCACACACACACACACACATACACATAGAAAAGGCAGAAACTTCAAATCTACAGTTTATCTATGAATGGCCAATAAGATCTTTCTATAATTTCATATTCAAGTTACATGATGTTCTGGTGTACACCGTTATAGCTGACATCACACCACATTGTGACTTGGTTTGAGACAACATTGCACTGTTAGATCAAGTCCATCACCAACTATGTTCCTATTTTATACACATTAAATTATTTATTGACTTTAAGTTTCTCTGTGTAATCTGTGTATTATGATATTACTCTTAATCTTTGAATATCAAACTTTTAGTATTCTCATATGTGTAACATGTCGTTGTGTGAAGTCATTATTTTATGTTACTACTAATGATTATACTTATGATTCTAGGGCATTATACAATGGGCCTTATCCCTTATTTTTTAAGGTTATTATCTTAATTATTTTTAAGCAGGGACAGGGAACAATCTAAACTCTGAAGTCAGAAATTAATCAAGCAAATCAAACATTCAACCATTAAAAAGAATTCTTTCTGTTCAGCAATGCAATTAAATAACTATAATCTGACATCTTAATCAAGAAATAATAATATTTTACAATTTTTTCAGTTTTTTGTAAAGAGGACATGGTAAAATGCATAACTAAATAAGTAATTAGATTTCAACATAAAAATATAATTACACACATAAACATAATAAAAATATATAAAAATTAAACATTTAAAAAATTATAAATATAAATTATGCCCCCTGGGATTATTAAAGTATTTCCTATTCTGATTCTGATACTAATACAGCGTTGACTTTGACGCGCTGTCACAGCCACACCCTCTGATGAAAAGTTGTGATTTTGATAACTTTTCATTGTCGAGGCCTTAAGAACACATACGCCAAGTTTCAAGCACATCGGATAAAATCCCTAGGAGGAGTTCGTTCAAATGCGACCCTGGAAATGACCCCAAAACCCGAAAAGTCCAAATGTGACAAAAATTGGACGCCGTACGCTTGTAGCCCGGGTCACCAAGAGACTTTTTTGTGCGTCTCGGCATGTTACATACTTCCACCAAGTTTCCTACACGTGGACGAAACCGTGGCGAGGGGCACCGCCAAAAATGCACTCCTAGGTGGCGCTGTAGAGCCATATGCGTACGTCCATGTGCGAGACCCCGAAGATACGTAATTTTACGCCCGACTTCGGGGGGTAGGCAAATTTTAGTGAGTTTTCGAGGGGATATGGGCCATCGAAAATGCGATTTACTTTTAGGAAGAAAAAGAAAAAGCGGCGGAATAAAAACGAAAAAAATAAATAAACATACGAAATTCAATAGGGCCTCGCACCGCGTGCTCGGGCCCTACTAATTCTTAAATTGTTCCTTTAAGCCGGAACAATCTTGTAATTCTTTTTTGGTGAAAATTTTTTTGTTGAAAATGGTGAGTATACAGAGTGCTGGAGTGGCCATAGAGAGTAAAAAAGATATATGGAGGCCATGTTTTACTACAACATGCATATCAAAATGTGTGCTTACAAAACACAATTGGTTCCCATGTTTTGATTCATTTTTGTGCACAAGATAAAAAGAGAGCAATAATCTAGGAGCAGGAGGAGCAGTGAGCTACCAAGTGCACCAACTATACACTTAATAATTACAGTAATTAAGAACTAAACCATGAACTGTACATCTTAATACATGTGTACTCACTGTACGCACAAAACTCATTCAACAACACTGTTAGCTATTCCCTGAATCAAATAGAATTATAAGCTGTTTCTAGTGTACAATATGAAAATGTTTCTAAAACATTTATTGTCTTGTCTTTTTTAATATGTTCGGAAACATTGGTCCTTCCTGCTTACCCTGCTGCTGTGAAGTTCCACTGCAGAACTGTTCCAACAGGAGGTGGTGGGAAGAACTCTGCAGTTTATTGGTCTTATTTTTCTCTTCTACCTTTATGCCCTACCTAAAGCCTTGCCGCTCCCTTATTGGTCCATATTGCCAAGTGTGAACTTTCCCAGTTTAATGCCGGCCTGATGTTCTCTTCAAACTGAATTACAGCCAGGTTCTTGCACTCACAATAAAGTATAATCTCATTTGGGAGGCCTCTGTCATCCAGGAGCCTCTTAAACCACTTTCTCCTGGACACACACACACACACACACACACACACACACACACACACACACACAACCTCTCTCTCTTTCATCTGTCCACCACTGGCAGGCCGAAATCTGTCTTCACCGCAATACACACACACACACACACACACACACACACACATAGAGACAACATACACACATCAGGGATGCACAAGGCTACAGTATTGTCTGTAGCTCCAGGGCCAGCTGTATACCCTAGTCTATTCAACTGGGCTCACAATTGTTTGACACATGTATTATACTTTCCTTTACATATTTTCTTCTAAGTCTAAAGTTCAACCAAAGACACACCATAGATATTTTATGTTGGTGTTCTGCTTCCTCTTCTGTCATCACTGTCCTTTGGTTAGTGGTGATAAATGGTCCACAGCAGCTTTTCATTAAGCTCTTTAATTTGGCCCACAATTAGAGTCTATCCTTTTTGGAAGACAAAGCAGACTGCGTGCCTGGTAATTACAAGACTTGGATATGATAGATAGATAGATAGATAGATAGATAGATAGATAGATAGATAGAAGTACAAAGCAACAACAACACCAAAATAGCTGAAACCATGTTGGCTCTTTTAATCTTTTTGATATTTGAGGATCTTTGGAATCAGGTGACTGTCAAAGGGATTCCAAAGGCTGTAGACCTTTAGAGTAGGATGCTTTCAATAAGTCAACATAATGCTTCCTTTACATTTATCCTCTCACTCTCACTCGCTCAATAAGAAGCCCTTTCCAGGCCTTCCCACTCATTCATCACAATGCTATCAGAGCCCAGGCCACTGCCAGCTAGACAGTCCCTGTTCTCTCACTTTATTCCTTCACAAAGACTCAACAATGGCCTTTGAAGACATATTGTACAGTAAGGTTACTCCCGACCATGCTAAGTGAAATTGTGTGTGTGTGCGTGTGTGCAGAACTGATCTATGTACTGTGCCAGATGTTCTGTTATGTGATAGGATCTTCACCCCTCTTTCCTTTTCTGCTCAAGAATTTTCATCAGTGAAGATGAATAGGTGTGATAGTATATACATTTGAGAATGTCTGCACTCTCTGCTGTCTTCTTCCTATTTAGAAAGCACTGAAGGAGAATGCTGACTCCCTGTGGACACAAGCATTCATCCTGGATGAGGCTCTGTGGTCTATATGGATTTTGGGGAAGGGGAGGAAAGAATCCTGAATCTGAATGTGTTGAGTGACTGAGAAGAGATCTGATGTTAGATCTGATATGTGAACGCCTTTAATATTGCCAAGCCTGCTAACCTTCATGTGCAACAAATATAAAAGACTTTCATTTGTCATCAGAGTGTTGGGAAGCCAGTATGTGTCAAAGTCAAATATGTTCAACATAATTGTTCAACGAATTGTGCATGCTCTTGCTCTTAATAACCATAACAAGTTTAAGACAGCTCCGACAAAGTATATGATAGCCACACACTTTTGCCCGAAAATCAGCCCAAAAGTAAAAGGAGTCTGTTTTTTTTTTTTTCGAAAAAATCGGCAGCGTTGACTTTGACGCGTCTCATGGCCACGCGCTCTGATAAAAAGTTGGGTTTTTTGATAACTTTTCATTGTCGAGGCCTTGAGAATACACATGCCAAGTTTCAAGCACATCGGATGAAATCCCTAGGAGGAGTTCGTTCAAATGCGACCCCTGGAAATGACCCCAAAACCCTAAAAGTCCAAATGTGACAAAAATTGGACGCCGTACGGTTCACTGTAGCCCGGGTCACCAAGAGACTTTTTTGTGCGTCTGGGCATGTTACAAACTCCCACCAAGATTCGTACACGTGGGCGAAACTGTGGCGAGGGGCACCTCCAAAAACGCACACCTAGGTGGCGCTGTTGAGGCATATGCGTACGTCCATGTGTGAGACCCCCAAAATGCGAAATTTTACACCTGACACGGGGGGGATAGGCAAATTTTCATGAGTTTTCGGGGGGATATGGGCCGTCGAAAATGCGATTTATAGGGAGAAAATGATAGACCGGTATAAAACAAAATACAAAAAAGATGATTTGTATAGGGAGAAAATGATAGACTGTTCTAAGAAAAAATACAAAGAGAACGATGAGTATAGGAAGGCAGTAAAAAATTTTTTTATAGAGATACCGTGAAAATGCTTTGTTTCAAGAGAAAGTCAAAATAGCTTATAAACTAAAGTATCACAAAGATTTGCCGTATCAAAAGAAAGCCAAAGAATGTAGCAAAATCAAATATAGGGTTAATCCCACGCATAGACAGAGTATTAAAGCTAGGAGTGCAAAGACTTAACGTGGAAGTGCTGAGTTTAGGAAGCAGGTTAGTGGAGGTGTAAGAAATAAAAGGCAGCAGGTGAAAGTACAGTCTGAAGATTTAGATTTTGTTATGGAGCGCTTTTTAGACAAGGTTAAAGATGGTCCAGATTTTGTGTGTTGTGTGTGCCATAGGTTGTTGTTTAGACACCAGGTGTTACAGTGCAGGAGAGATTATTATAGGGAGAAAGCTGGAGTTTGTGTGATAGCAGAACAATGCATTACTGAAAATTATCTACATTTGTGCAGTAGAAGATGTGAAAGCCCGTGTCGTTGGGTAAACACACCTAGAAGTGAGCTTTGGATCTGCTATACATGCCATTATAAAATTAATAAGGGTCAAGTGCCAGCTGAAAGCGTCAAAAACAATTTGGCACTTGACCCTATTCCACCTGAACTGGCATGCTTAAATAAGTTAGAGCAGCATTTGATAGCCTTGCATATTCCCTTTATGAAGATGTTAGCCTTGCCTAAAGGTGGGCAAAATGGAGTCCATGGACCCGTTATGTGTGTTCCAGCAAACATTGTTGAAACGACCAATTTGCTTCCACGCACTTCCATGGAGGGGTCTTTATTGCCTGTCAAGCTCAAGCGCAAACTCACTTATAAGGGGCATTATGAATACGAGTATGTTGATACAGCACACATTAAGCAGGCGCTCCAATATTTAAAAGAAAATAATGTTCATTATAAAGAGGTGCACTTTAATGCAGAGTGGTCCAATGAAAACCCGATGAAGAACATGTCGGCGAGCGTGATATTGATAGTGTTGAGCAGTCAGCTGTGCAAGATGATGAATTATTGCACGACAGGCAGCAGCACTGTATGTTCCAGGACACCTGCCTGATGCCTGTTGATATTGGTCAGGAGGCACTTGACCAGTATTTTGATGATATATTGAATTTGGCTCCAGCAGAAGGCAACTGTCCTGTCAGTTTTCTATCTGATCATAGTAATGAAGCTTGATGTTTCCCACTGTTGTTTCCCAAAGGTAGCCCTACATACCACGATGATAGACAGCATCGTTTGACATTGTTGCGGTATTTCAATAACAGAATTTTACATGCAGATGGATGCTTTGCACAAAATGTTGAATATATATTTTTTGCCCAATATATGTCTGAGCTTGAGCAGGTTGTGTCATATGTGTCCATTGCATTGAGAAAGGGCCAGGGAAATGGGAAGGGTCACAGAGTGAGTGGCGAGGCCTTCCACACTGAGGAGTCACTCGGGAAGCTTTTAAAGTTTGATGATGGCTTTCGGTTTTTAAAACCAATAAGAGGTACCCCAGCTTTTTGGCAGGGAGCACAGCGTGACTTGTTGGCTTGTGTGAGGCAGCTAGGTATCCCCACGTGGTTTTGTTCCTTTTCTGCAGCCGATATGCGCTGGAAAAACCTTCTGTCCAGCATTTTGAAGCAGGCAGGTAGAACAGACACTGCGGAACAGCTAGAGTGGGCAGATAGGTGTGAGCTTTTGCGGCGTAATTCTGTCACTGCAGCAAGAATGTTTGACTTCCGCTGGCATTGTTTCTTGAGAGAAGTGCTGATGTCTCCTGCCAATCCGATAGGCAAAATAAAGGACAACTTTTGTAGGGTGGAGTTCCAGCAGCGTGGTTCCCCACATGTCCATTGCCTCTTTTGGATTGAGGATGCTCCTGTTATTGATAAAAACACAGATGCAGAGGTAATTGAGTTCATTGATCGTTATGTGACATGCGAATTACCGTCCAACGATGAAGAATTATTGGACACTGTAACTTCTGTGCAGCAGCATTCCAAACGACATGCAAAAACCTGTAAAAAGGGCAAAACCGTGTGTCGTTTCAATTTTCCCAGGCCACCATCCGCACGCACGTTTATTTCTCGCAGTGTCACTGAGATGGAGGACACAAATTCATGTGCATGCAAGCTCACTGAGGGACAGACGCTGGCCCAGTGTGCTTTCAGATGTAAGGTAAGGGCGAGCTTAGGGAAAATGAAAAAGGAGGCTGCAGCAAACATCATGTTTGCAATCAAAGAAGCTCTCAGAAGTGACAGTCTTACCTTTGAAACAGCTGAGGAATTGTTTCAGCATGTAGGTGTCAGCCAGGGTAGTTTTGGCAGGCTAACGCTGTTTGGATCAATCAATATAGCAAACCCCTCTTGAAGTGTTGGAATGCAAATATTGACGTCCAATTTGTTGTCGATGCGTATGCCTGTGTTGTATATATCATTTCTTACATCTCGAAAGCTGAGAAAGAAATGGGATTATTGTTACAGTGTGTGCAACGTGAGGCAGCAAAGGAGGGCAACAGAGATGCCAAGGACAGCCTGAAACATTTGGTGAGTGTTTATCTCCACAGCCGTGTGCGCTCAGGAGGCTGTTTACAGACTCACAAACATGCGTCTGAAAGAGTGTTCTCGAAAAGTTGTCTTTGTTCCTGTCGGTGAAAAGACTGTTCGAATGAGTCTGCCTTTAAAGGTTTTACAGCGTAAGGCTTTAACACATGATTTAAGTGCAGACGACATGTGAATGACCAACATTGTGGACAGATACAGGAACAGGCCAGTGACCGTGGATTTCCGAGACATGTGTTTGGCTTCGTTTGCATCGCAGTATCGCGTTTTGTCCAAAAAACGAAACTGCTGCTAATAGAATCAAACTTGGAAACAATTGTGGTTATGTTGTGAAAAGAACCCGCACACAACCTGCAGTTGTGCGTTACGTGCGGTTCTCTGAAACAAAGAACCCAGAATTGTTTTTTCAAAGCATTCTGCAGTTGTTTATGTCCTATTACACAGACGGGCAGCTCAGACCTGTGGACTTTGAAACCTATCAAGATTTTTATCTGAATGGCCAGGTGAGATGTGCAGACAATGTGATGCATTCTGCAGTCAAGTCTGTGGTTGACAGAAACCGCAGCACTTTCGAAGTGGAAAGTGAAGAGCTAGACAATGTCGAGGAGCTAATCCACAACGATGGGATTGCTGAGGATGCGTGGTGTGAGTTGTGCCCTGAACAGGAATTAGATAGGTTAGAATGCAGGGAGATACTTAGAGAAGAAAGACAGGCCAATGAGGACCCGGTGGAACATATCCCTGACTTAGCTGTTCTGCGAGAACAGGTAGGTCATTTGGAAAAGAGAAATACCATCATGTGCAGAAGTGACGGTTTGGCGTTGCTTCGCTCTCTTAATGAGACACAGATGGGTATTTTCTATCAAGTCAGAGAGTGGTGTGTGCAGCAGGCTCAGGGAAAACAGCCAGACCCGTTCCACATTTTTGTTACAGGTGGCGCCGGCACTGGTAAAAGCCATTTAATAAAGGCTATTCAGTACGAGGCAATGAGGATTTTAGCACCAGTGTGTCATCAGCCAGATGACATTTGTGTTTTGTTGACTGCTCCGACAGGGATCGCCGCATACAATTTACATGCAACTACTATTCATAGTACATTTAGCATCGGCAAAGCTGCTCGCTTACCATACACACCTCTGGGTGAGGATAAGGTGAACTCTTTACGTGCTAAATATAGAAGCTTGCAGATTGTAATAATTGATGAAATCTCCATGGTTGATCATAACATGCTGGTTTACATCCATGGAAGATTACGACAAATTAAGCAAATAGGCGACAGTAGTTCCCTGTTTGGAAATATATCTATTATTGCGGTCGGTGATTTCTTTCAGTTGCCTCCAGTGCGTGGGAAACCACTGCATGTTGCAAATGACGGTGTTGATTTGTGGTCTGGCGTTTTCAACAGTGCAGTGTTACACACAGTTGTTCGGCAAAAAGACGAGCAATTTGCCAAACTGCTGAACAGAGTGAGGACACACTCTAAGGGCACTGCAATGTTAAGTTGTGATGTGCAACTCCTTAAGTCTCGTGAAACCGGCGAAGACAGCTCTGCTCTACATATTTTCCCGACCAACAGACAAGTCAGTGAGCATAATTTGGAATGCATTCGGAAAACATGTCCTGACTATGTCTGTGTCAGTGCTCAGGATTATGTCAACAGTAAAAAAACAGGCAAGGTTGTGTTGTTAAAGGGTCATCATTCCATAGCCAGCAATACCTGCTTGGAGGAAACCTTACTTTTGGGGAAAGGAGCCCGTGTCATGTTGTGCAAAAATGTCGATGTTGCTGATGGTTTAGTCAACGGGGTGTGCGGCTCTGTCACAGACATTGTTTATGGTGGCAATGATAAAAAGTTTCCTTGTGAAGTCTACATCAAGTTTGACAATGCTGACATTGGCAAACTTTGGAGGAACCGCTGTGCACATCCCCCTGGTGTTGACACAGCCTCAGTTGCCATTGATCCAGAAGAGGAACGGGTCACTACTAGAGGTGGCATGCGGCGTCAATTCCCCCTCAAACTTGCTTGGGCTTGTACGGTACATAAAGTACAGGGCCTTACTATTGATGAGGCTGTAGTGTCGTTACGCAGAGTGTTTGCACCCGGACAGGCATATGTTGCTTTAAGCCGTGTCAGAAGTTTATCTGGTTTGATTCTGAAGGACTTTGAACAAAAAGCCATCTACTGTAAAGACAGCATCAAAGAGGCACTCAACAGCATGTCCCCGCTTTTGATGAACAACATTCAAACATACAAATGCGTAACAAATGCTTTCAGCGTCTTTTTGATGAATGTCCATGGTTTAGACTGCCATGCAAAAGACCTAGCTTTGTGTATGCATCGTTTGAAGCCTCAGTGTGTTGCTGTTACAGAGACATGGTTGTCCGATAGTCCCTCGGTTGAAACTGTGACCATTGGCGGTTATCGTTTCCATAGTGTTCCTAGGAAAGGGTGTTATAATGACCCCAGGCTGTCGACCATCCAAGCCCAACAACATGGTGGTGTTGGTATGTATACCTCGGACAATTTGACGTTTGACATTATACAAATACCATTTGTCAATATGGAATGTCTGGTATACAGTTTTACTGCAAACAAAATGTTGGTTGCAGTTGTTTATCGCCCACCATCATATCCCATGTCTCTTTTTATAAAGAATCTCGGGAAGTTGCTTGAGTACGTGGAACCACTAAGTGAAACTGTTACTGTCATGGGAGACTTCAACGAGAATCTGGTTGCGTCAAAAACTATTTGCAACTTCATGACACAGAGAGGCTTTGTTCAGCATGTTTCAGAAGCCACAACAGCAAAGGGAACACTAATTGATCATGTGTATGTTAAAACAACACATTCCGATGTGAGCTGTGTAGTGCTGCAAACGTACTTCAGCGACCATGATGCAATTATGTGTGCATTTACATGTGGAACTGAGAACAATGTTGTCAACATATAACTGCTAGTTAGTCTTGAGCTGTATTTGGCAAAGGAGGTGGAGAGAGTTTCTATTTCACTATGGATTCTTTATCTCTGCTGAGTCAAATATGGATCTATGTCTATGCTAATCTTTCATGGGAAAATAGAGTTGTACATCATAGGGTGAGCTGTATGTGTCAACGGAGGTACAGAGAGAGAATTTCTATAATATTCTACTAACAATAATAATAAATAAATAATAATAATATAAATGTTATGAAATCCTAACCACTCATGTACTCCATACAATAAATATAACATCTTAATATAAATATGTTATGAAATACTAAGCACTTATGTACTTGATATTAACTGCCTTACTAACTTATGATTCCCATTAGACATGTTAATAATTGCACACCTTTACTAATTGTATAGGTTGAGTTGTATTTGACAAATGATGCAAACAGTTTCTTGTTCCTAATGGATACTTTAACTCAGCTGATTCAATACAACTCTGCTCTATGTAATTGCACGTTCACTGCATAAGAGCTGTATTTGGCAGTAGAGGCATGGAGAGAGAATTTCTAGAATATTCCACTAACAATATTAATAAATATAACATCTTAATATAAATATGTTATGAAATCATAACCACTTATGTACTTCATATTAACTGCCTTAGTAACTTATGATTCCTATTAGACATGTTTATGTATACTCCTAACTTGTTCCAACATATTGCATGTTGATGCTTTCATAACAATTGATAATAGGTTGAGTTGTATTTGACAAATGATGCAAAGTTTCTGGTTCCTAATGGATACTCTTACTCAGCTGATTCAATACAACTAAGCCCTATGTAATTGCACTTTCACTGCATAACATATGTGTCATAAGTAACTCCAAAAACATAATGGCTATATTGTCACCATCTGAACTCATAAATGTTCAAGTAACAATAATAATAAATAAAACATCATAATATAAAAATATGTTATGAAATACTAATCACTAATGCACTTCATATGAACTGCCTTAGTAACTTATGATTGCAAAACGTAATTTTACACCCGACATTGGGGGGGTAGGCAAATTTTCGTGAGTTTTCGGGGAGATATGGGCCATCGAAAATGCGATTTATTTGGGAAACTGAAGAATAAAAATAAAAAGAAGAAGAAGAATAAATAAATAAACATACGAAATTCAATAGGGCCTCGCACCGCGTGCTCGGGCCCTAATTAAAGCTGCAAGCAGCGATGGTCGGGCCCTCGCATATGCATGCATGTCGAAATGTGCACATGTCGAAATGTGCGCATGTCGAAATGTGCATAGAGTGCCACGCCCATACCATTTCCCCAAAATTCATCATTTTGACAACTTTTACTCAGGAAGTCTATGTGAACACACCTACCAAGTTTGAAGTCAATGAGGTGAAGTGAATTTGATACAATCTGCAAATTGAAGACTTTAAACAGTCAGCTATATATTGTGACAATAAAATCACCTTGGCTATGGAAAGCATGCCTGTCTTTAAGTTTGTAAAGACTTTGTCATGTGATGTAAACCCTGTTTGTACAATAGCACTGCACAATGTCTAGAGTTTAAAGGCACACATTTTGGATATTGAAGCACATAAAGCCCTCATGAAAGCTGACTGTATTTGCTTAACAGAGACATGGCTTGATGTAAACACAAAAGAAGAACCACAACTTGCAGGACACGTTTTCCACCACAATCCACGAGGGAACTGTTACGATGACTCTGACCCAATGTTTGCAGTGCTCAAACAACAACAAAGAGGTGGAGTAGGTATGTACTGTTCAGAAAACATTGATGTGCAGGTGTTACTTCCAGAAAAGTGCAACATTGAATGCCTGTATTTCGAAATGCAACATGTAAATTTGTGTGCTGCTGTTCTGTACAGGCCAAACTCCTATAAGATTGACATGTTTTGACAGAAGTTATTGCAGGTCATCTTTCACCTTGACAAGCATGCTGGTAGAAAAATTATCATGGGAGACTCTAATGAGGATATCTTGGTTTCATCTTCCATTCAAAAGTTACTGGAGCAGCATGGCTACATTCAACATGTGCGACAATGTACAACTGAAAAAGGTACATTAATAGATCATGTCTATGTGAAAGACACAGAGGATGTAATTGTTGAAGTTACACAGACATACTACAGCTTTCATGACGCTGTACTTATTTCACTGATATGTTTTCTCTTACTGAATACTGACTGACTACAACTATAGAAATGTATGTGCAGTTATGATATTGAACACACAGTTACTATTACATGTCATATTCTGTCCACATTATGTTGTTTGAGAACACAAGTGGTAGCAATAACAAAGTGTAACACTAAACAGCTTCTTGCAAAATGCATGTCTTTAGCAACACAAATACTATGGTCCAAAGCAAAACTGTGCTAAACTTGTAATAAGCTTTTCCACTAACACACATATTCAGAATTATCTTGCAGCAAAACAAAAAATCAGGGCAGTGTCAGGAATCTGGACAGACGAGGACCACACGAGCAATACGTTTGAATAGTTTATTGAAGGGTTTGGGGAATGGGAGTGAGTCTTTGTGTGTGTGTGTGTCCCAGCGGCTGGAAGTCTGGGGGAACACACACACAGCAGGAGAGGAGTGGCAGGGCAAAACCTCCAGGGCAGTAGTACCACCAAGGGCAAGGCAGAATCGTGGTCAACAAGGCAGAAGGCAGGTCAAGTTACCGGGGTTGTAGAGCAGAGGGTGGTCGGGCAGGTCCGGGATAGGAGTCAGCGTAGTAGCAGGTAGCAGGCAGGAAAGGCGCAGGCTTAGCAGACGATCTGACAAGGTGTGCTGGGAAACAGGGCTCTTTATACAAGGTATGGTTAGTAGGTAATGAGAAGCAGCTGGCTGGTTAATGAGGGAGTGGCAGCAGAGACAGGTGATAGTAATCAGCAGAGTGGCAGATAATTAGTGCTCCTACCAGGCAGAGGGAGAGGGAGCTCACGACAGAACCCCCCCCTCAAGGGACGGCCCCAGAAGTCCCAAGAAACACCGCCAAGACAGGGAGGGCGGAGGGGGAGCCGGCGGAGGGTCAGAACTCCTCAGAGCAGTCAGAGTCCACGGCCTCATCCTCAGAGGAGGCCGGAGAGCCCCCAGCAGGGGTCAGAGCGGGTCCCGGGACAGGGGCCAGGCCAGGTGCAGGGTCAGAAACTGGGTGGGTGGAACGACGGGGTCCTTTAGGACGACCCCGACGAATGGCTGGCTGGTCTGGATGCTGCCGGTGGAAGCCAGCGATGAGGGTCCGATCCAAAATCCGGCTGGCAGGCACCCAGGTTCTCTCCTCAGGACCATACCCTTCCCAGTCGACAAGGTATTGGATGCCCCTACCTCTACGTCTGGATCGGAGCAGACGCCGGACGGTGTAGACTGGACCACCATCAATGAGGCGTGGAGGAGGCGGGGGGGGTGTAGCTGGAACCAGCGGGCTCTCATGAACCGGTTTGATCTTCGAGACATGGAACGTGGGATGGACCCTCATGGACCTGGGCAGAAGGAGCCGAACAGCAGTTGGGCTGATTACCCTCTGAATGGGGAATGGGCCGAGGAAGCGAGGTGCCAACTTTCGTGATTCCACCCGCAGTGGTAGATCCTTTGCCGACAGCCACACCTTTTGTCCAACACGGTAAGCGGGTGCAGGAGTCCTGTGACGGTTGGCGCCAGTGGTGTAGCTGGAGATGGACTTGAGGAGTGTGGCACGGGCCTGGGCCCAGGTGCGGCGGCATCGGCGGGAGTAGGCAAGGGCAGATGGACAAGTGACTTCTCCTTCCTGGCTGTTGAATAGGGGTGGTTGGTAGCCGTAGACACACTGGAAGGGTGACATACCGGTGGCAGAGCAGGTCAAGGAATTGTGGGCATATTCCACCCATAACAGTTGCTGGGACCAGGTGGGAGGATTATGAGACGCCATGCATCGGAGTGCCTTCTCCAGCTCCTGATTTGCTCGTTCTGACTGGCCGTTGGACTGGGGGTGGAAACCAGAACTTAGACTGACCGTGGCCCCCAGCAGATGGCAGAATTCCTTCCAGAAAGTGGAGGTGAACTGCGGGCCCCGGTCCGAGACAACATCTCTGGGTAGTCCATGTATTCTGAACACATGCTCCAAGACCACCTGGGCAGTTTCCTTGGCAGATGGCAGCTTTGGAAGGGGAACAAAGTGTGCCATCTTGCTAAAACGGTCCACGATGGTGAGGATTACAGTCATGCCTTTAGACTGGGGCAGACCTGTGACAAAATCCATGGAAATGTGGGACCAGGGCCGTGTTGGTACGGGCAGAGGTTGGAGTAATCCGGCAGGCGGCTGGTTAGAAGATTTGTGTCGATTACAAGTTGGACAGGCACGGATAAAGTCTCGCACATCCCTCCTCAGTGATGGCCACCAGAATCGCTGGGAAAGCAGATGGCAGGTGCGAGTGGATCCAGGGTGGCAAGCCAGACGGGAGTCGTGTCCCCATTGTATGACCTTAGATTTCAGGTGTTCAGGAACAAAGAGACGGTCATCAGGACACGCACTGGGGCCAGGTTGGTCACGGAGAGCATCCCGCACTTGTTTCTCAATCTCCCAAGTCAGGACACCTATGACGCAGGGACTGGGCAGAATGGGTGCAGGATTCTGGGAAGGGGCGTCCTCCTTCTGGAACTGGCGGGAGAGTGAGTCTGGCTTGATGTTACGTGACCCTGGACGGTATGACAGGGTGAAATTGAATCTAGTGAAGAATAGGGCCCAGCGGGACTGTCTCGGGTTCAGACGTTTGGCAGAGCGGATATACTCCAGGTTCTTGTGATCCGTCCAAACCAAGAACGGGACGGTGGACCCCTCCAGCCAGTGACGCCATTCCTCCAAGGCCAGCTTGACAGCGAGCAGCTCACGGTTCCCTACGTCGTAGTTGCATTCTGATGGGGATAAGCGACGGGAGAAGAATGCACAAGGGTGGAGTTTGTTGTCCTCTGCAGCTCGTTGTGAGAGCACGGCCCCCACTCCCACATCAGAAGCGTCCACTTCCACAATGAATTGTCGGTCTGCATCTGGCATCTGGAGGATGGGAGCCCTGGTGAACCGAGCCTTGAGGATACTGAATGCCTTGTCAGCTGCTGGGGTCCAGGTGAAGGGCTGTTTATTGCTGGTCAGGGCGGTGAGTGGGGCAGCTACGGAGCTGTAATTCCGGATGAACCGTCGATAGAAGTTCGCAAAGCCCAAGAACTGCTGTAGCTTCTTGCGATTTTCAGGAACAGGCCAGGAGGTGACTGCTGAGACCTTGGCTGGGTCCATCTGGATCTTTCCCTCTGCCACAATGTATCCAAGGAAAGCCACAGTCTTGGTATGAAACTCGCACTTCTCTGCCTTGACGAAGAGCGAGTTCTGCAGGAGGCGGTGAAGGACTTGCTGGACATGATGTGTGTGTTCAGGCTGGGTCTTGGAGAAGATCAAGATATCGTCTAGGTAAACGAAGACAAATTGGTTTAGGATGTCCCGCAGTACATCATTCACTAGGGCCTGGAAAACCCCTGGAGCGTTGGTGAGGCCGAACGGCATCACGAGGTACTCATAGTGGCCGGTTGGGGTATTGAATGCTGTCTTCCATTCGTCGCCCTCCCGAATCCGCACTAGGTGGTAGGCGTTCCTAAGGTCCAACTTTGTAAAGATGGTGGCCCCCTGGAGTAGCTCGAAGGCAGAGTTGAGCAGAGGCAGAGGATACCGGTTCTTTACTGTGATGCTGTTAAGGCCACGGTAATCGATGCAGGGGCGAAGGGTTCCATCTTTCTTCCCCACGAAGAAGAATCCGGCGCCAGCAGGGGAGGAGGATGGACGGATAATTCCAGCAGCAAGAGAGTTGCTGATGTACGTCTCCATGGACCTTCGTTCAGGAGCAGACAGGGAATAAAGACTGCCTTTGGGGGGAACAGAACCAGGAAGGAGGTCAATGGCGCAGTCGTAGGGTCGATGTGGGGGCAGAGACGTGGCTTTGATTTTGTTGAAGACCTCCCGGAGACCGTGGTAGCATTCCGGGACATTGGAGATGTCCGGAGCTGAGTCGGGGGGTACAGGGTGAGAGGGTGGCATGGCCGCAAGCAAACAGGTCTGGTGGCAGTCCTTTCCCCACTCTCGGATCTTTCCAGTTGCCCAATCAAGGTGAGGGTTGTGCCGTCGGAGCCATGGGTAGCCCAGGATGAGAGGTTGGCCCGGGGAGTGGAGCAGGTGGAACTGAATGGTTTCACTGTGGTTGCCAGACAGCATCATCTTAACAGGCGTGGTGACATGCATGACTGTGCCAAGAGGGTGCCCATTTAATGCCAGAGCAGGGACAGGGGGTGTCAGACGGAGGGTCTCCAGTCCCAGCTGGTGAGCGAGTTTAGTGTCCATTATGTTGGCTGCGGCGCCTGAGTCCACCAGGGCAGCCAGTGTGTGGGTGGAGTCGGAAAGATGTAGACGGACCTGCACCAACGGTTTGTGTTTGGAGGACTGGATGGTCATTGAGCTCAGCCGGACTCCTCCTATGTCTGGTGAGCTTGGGCTTTTAAAGGGCAGTTGGCAACACGGTGTCCTTCTCCTCCGCAATACAGACATAGGTTGGAGGAGATACGGCGCCGACGCTCAGCAGGAGAAAGAGAAGCCCGGCCAATCTCCATGGGTTCAGACAGGTCTGGTTGGTTTGGAGGAGTAGTTGGGGAAGACGGCTGGACAGTCGGGACATGACGAGAGCTGGTGGCTGGGGGATTTTGGCGCCCCCTATCCCGGCGGCGGGTCTGGATCCGTCGATCTATGCGCACAGCCAGGGCGATGACGTCATCGAGGGTGGAGGGCCGTTCATGAGAGACCAACTCATCCTTGATGTAGTCGGCCAAGCTGGCGAAGAACACGTCCACCAACGCTGCCATGTTCCAGGGGCTGCGCCTTGCCAAAGTCCGGAAATCGATAGAGTAGTCGGCAACCGTCCGTCGACCCTGCCGAATACTCAGAAGATCCTGGGATGCTTCTTCAGAAGATGAGCCCAGATCAAAAACCTTGAGCATCTCCTCAGCAAACAGTTCAAAAGATGTGCACGCAGGGGTCTGACGCTCAAACTCCGCTGTTCCCCAGAGTCGAGCCCGGCCTGT
This sequence comes from Larimichthys crocea, assembly GCF_000972845.2. Lineage (NCBI taxonomy): Eukaryota > Metazoa > Chordata > Actinopteri > Sciaenidae > Larimichthys > Larimichthys crocea. The sequence continues at coordinate 8,093,536 of NC_040030.1, read as the reverse complement.
CAGGTGAGTGATTGTGTACCCGACTTTTGCCCCTTCTGTGGCAAAGGTTCTGGGTTGCAGAGAGAACTGAAGACTGCAGCTGGTCAGGAACGGGCGCACTTGCTTTGGGTCACCGTTGAACCGTTCTGGGTTGCCGATTCTGGGTTCCGGAGCTCCAGCAGCAGTAGCCTGGGCAGGTGACTCTGGAGCGGTGCTGGCGGGCGGGCTGGCTATGGCTGGAGTGGCAGGCAGGCTGGCGGTGGCTGGAGCGGCGGGCTGGGACTGAGGAATGAGTTGGGCAAGCAGTCGAGTTATATGAGCAAGGTGATCTTGCTGTTCGTGAATCCGGTGTTGTTGCTGTTGTAACAACTGCTGTGTTTGCTGGAGCTGCTGTTGCTGCTGGTTGCCAAGCCGTAGCAAAGAGGAGACGTCACCCGTCATCTGACTGATGTCCCTCTCAGCGTTTCCCAGGCGCTGCATGGCGGTGGGTGGTTCTAAGTCCAAGTTTTGTGAAACGTTTGCTGGGTCCATTATGTTGGTCAGATCGTACTGTCAGGAATCTGGACAGACGAGGACCACACAAGCAATACGTTTGAATAGTTTATTGAAGGGTTTGGGGAATGGGAGTGAGTCTTTGTGGGTGTGTGTCCCAGCGGCTGGAAGTCCTGGGGGAACACACACACACAGCAGGAGAGGAGTGGCAGGGCAAAACCTCCAGGGCAGTAGTACCACCAAGGGCAAGGCAGAATCGTGGTCAACAAGGCAGAAGGCAGGTCAAGTTACCGGGGTTGTAGAGCAGAGGGTGGTCGGGCAGGTCCGGGATAGGAGTCAGCGTAGTAGCAGGTAGCAGGCAGGAAAGGCGCAGGCTTAGCAGACGATCTGACAAGGTGTGCTGGGAAACAGGGCTCTTTATACAAGGTATGGTTAGTAGGTAATGAGGAGCAGCTGGCTGGTTAATGAGGGAGTGGCAGCAGAGACAGGTGATAGTAATCAGCAGAGTGGCAGATAATTAGTGCTCCTACCAGGCAGAGGGAGAGGGAGCTCACGACAGGCAGAAGAGGAATCACACTATGTATTTCTGTTTTTAATGAGCATTCTGAATGTTATGCATACTTTGTTGGAAATACTATTGCCCATAAATGAAGGCATGTATCTCGTCTTTTACCTGTTAACCAAAAGTATGTGTACTGTTACTTACAACTAAATTTTCTGTGTAATTACATACAGGTATGTTTGCCTAATGTGAAACACACTACATTCCATTAAGATGCTCGTGGCCAGTGGCACAGGCATTCACAAACAGACAGGCCAGAGGTCAGCTGTCCCAGAAGAGGAATCTTGCTGTAGAGGAAGATGAATCCTGTAAGTATGTCTTAAACAAAAACAACAAAAACAGCTAAACCAGAGTGTATGCGTATGTTTGAGGTTAACATAGCTGGTTATGAGTTACAGTTTGGTTGTATATTGAGAAAAATCCACTTGTAATTTGTGCAATTGTGCATACAGAAATGTAAACATGTAAACCTATGCAAAGAATAAACATGCTGAGTAGTAGCACGTAGCTAACAGCTCTGTCATGTTTGAATGCACAGCTTCACAGGGACACCATAACTCAGGCACTCAGGCTCCAGTCACAGACTCATCTGCTTCATCCATTTCCTGCTCAAACACCTGGATTTCAAAATGTGGACTGCTTTGCCAAATCGTGTTAAAGCACAAAAACATCCAAGTTCTGTCTGTGTTACTACCATTCATGTTTTCAAGTCATCATTCTCAGTCACTGAGTAAGTATGCATGGGTTTTTCATGTAATTGTCTTTTTCAAAAATAAGTATTATAAATGTTATGTGTCTTGGTCAAAGTTTACCTGAAAACATTGTTCATGATTAGTCATGACACTCCTGTGACATAGTGGACCAAGCTTCAGCTTGGAAAAACTCATCTCTGCTTCAGCTACTGTCACTGGAAGGGTCATGACATCAGTGGAAGTCCATGATGAAGACTCCACACTGTCGGTTCGCCCGTCAATCAACCGGAGTCACGTGAGGTCACATAGATGACTAACCAGATTATTTTATTTTATTTATTTCTTATTTTTCACATAACCCAGTTAATTACATGTAGGTATATGGGTCTATGTTAATTCTATGAATGAAATACAATTTATTTGAAGCAGTTTGTGTTGTGTGGCCTGCCGCCTGGGATCAGTCTATCCCTCGCCCCCTCCCCCTTGCATCTTCTGACACACACACAACCTGTATGACTCTCAGCAGTAGGTTGCCGTGACAATGAGGGCGCCCACTCCACTAACTTGACGTGGAAATGAGCGGTATAGAAAACTGGCGAGTTTGTTTTTATTTATTTTTATTTAGGAAAGGTGGCTCCACTTTGGGTCCTGCCTTTCTGCATGGCTAGTTACAAGGTGGACGGCGTGATTTGTTTATACCGGTGAATAGGTTCAGTCCAGTGGTTCATACGTGAGTATTTTAACGCTGTTCCTTTCGACAGCTTCCACAGACTAATTACTAATATTACAAGCAAATCTCACGGTGTTTGGTCACTTTGCATAAATAATGTATCTAAAACTGAATTTACTTATTCTCTCTGTTCTCATATGAGGCCCAATCCTGCTATGAGTGTTAATTAATATAGAGTCTAGCTCTGCATTACGACCCTTTAAAACGCTATGACAATGCGCTTTTCCACCTGTGAGCGTTTGTTTACGTTGGGAGACAATTTTAACTGGAACCTGGAACTAGACGCCTTATGTTATCTGTAATCATACCTAAGAGCTCACATTCGTTTATTTTTTATTCTTTGTATTTTGTTTGTAAAGACCTCCTAGATTAGGTCTACACATGTTTTTGTTTTTTTAGGAGGTGCTGACTCCCACAGGAAGAGGTGTTGTCGAACGATGTTTGTTCTGAAGTACAAGTACAAGTAAACTATGTAACACGCTTGTAGTATTCGTAAACATTTATGCTCCTAATGTGGATGGCTATTATAGGCAGATTATAGCCTACACAAGTGAAGCGAAAATCTCGCCAAGAACAATCAGACCTTGTCCACCAAATCAGAGAGATTGACAAACAATACGCCCAGACTAAGTGTCCAGATTTGTATAAAAAACGGTTGGAACTTAAGACCAGATTTGATCTGCTCACCGCCTACTCAATTGAACAATCACTTTTAAAGAGTAAAACCATGTTCTACATATATTGGAGACAAATCTGACAAGCTATTAGCCAATCAACTCAAAGGTCATAAAGCAAAACAAAATACTTCTAAGCTCCGGTTACCAAATGGCCTTATAACTGCAGATCACCAAAAGATTAATGAAGCATTCAGGGACTTTTACACCCAGCTTTATACCTCAGATTGTCAGAGTGATTCTAATGCAATTTCTGACTTTCTAAGTGGTCTTAACATCCCTAGTCTTTCATCAGATATAAAAAAGAGATTGGAAGAACCTATATCCCAGACAGAAATAGCTTTAGCCATCTCTTCAATGCAGTCAGGCAAGTGCCCAGGCCCCGATGGCTTCCCGGCAGAATTTTTTAAGAATTTCTCTCTGCTGCTTTCCCCATTGTTATGCTGTTATGGCTGTCGCCGTTTCGCCCCACGCATGTGTGTGGGTAGTGTTTTTTCCCCTATAGGTAAATGCTGGGGTGCGGTTCCCGGTCCCTGGTTGGCCCCAAGCTGGAGGAGGCGGGGACAACACGTCCGTGGCTGTACAGGGCCAGGATTGGTGCGTCATCATTTCTGCGCCGCCAATGAGAGCGCCCCCGCAGCAGCATCACTGGCATTTAAACCGCAGCTGCCCGAGCATCGTAGCGGCTTCACTTGTTGTTTGTGTGTTCGTGAGCTCGCCTCGTTCATATGTGTCTGAGGATACTCGTTTGGTTGTATTTTGTAACTGTGGAGGTTTTGTGTTTGGTACTGGGACTGGGCAGGGTTTAGTTAGTTTGGAGATATCTACTGATTACACGTAGACTATTTTTGTTAGACCCATTAGATTAAGAGTGCTGTTTTGGATGTGTTTTTGTTATTTAGAGTTAGACTTAGTTAGTGAGGTTTTTCTTTCTCGTTTTGGTTTTCTAGTTAGGTAATATAGGCTCTGTTTAGAGTTCTCTTTTTGTTATATTTGTTTGTTCGTTTAACAGCACTTGCTCGCCCTTAGTTCCATTTTGCCTCACCTCCTTTTGTTAAAACAATCTGAACTTTCATTTAATAAAATACTTTTGTTTAATAACCTTTAAAATCTGGTTTTATGTTACTTCCGTTCATACCCCTTTATCTGGTCGTAACAATGCTCAGTCCTTTCTGAATCTTGCAGGCAAGGTTCACTTCCTCCATTATTTACTGAGGCCTGCATTACCCTTCTTGCAAAGAAGGGTAAAGATCCGACTGAATGTGCCTCCTACAGGCCTATTTTTCCCTCCTTAACACGGATATTTGATGAACTCTTGAAGTCACCTGGGTTGTCTTTCAAGGCTGAAGAATGTGATGGTAGAGGATTGCAGGCTTATATTTTGTTTTTTGTATTCTATTTTCTACAAAAGGTAAATTGAGCTGTATTTCATTTTCTCTCATGGTCATTTGTGTCATTTACAATGCAAGGCTGTGTGTTTTCTTAGGTAGCAATGCTGAGGTGGAGTTTTCAGAGGGCTCATCTTCAGACTGGTCATCATCACCATCACCTGCATCCCAAGGGTCATCATCAGGTTCTGACTCAACGCTAATACTAGAATCTACCAAAGTTTGTAAAAAAGCTGGTTGAAGGACCCCTGGATAGCAACATTGCAAGAGATGTAAGTTAACCACCTGATACACTCCCTGATGTCAATTAGACCGATGTCAGACCTTACATTAAAATTTCACAATAAGTATAATAGTACTGCAGCTTCAGTAGGTGTTGGACTGAAGACCCAGAGCTCTGTTATGTTAGCTAATTCTCATTGAGTGTGCCTGAAAGCGCACACTATATGTTATCCACCGCGCTTATTCTTATTATTGAGTGTGCCTGAAGGAGCACACTCTTTATTATCTCTCAGGCTTATTCTTCCGCTTATTGAGTGTGCCTGAAAGCGCACACCATATGTTATCCACCGCGCTTATTATTGAGTGTGCGTGCAAGGCGCACACGATATGTTATCCACCGCGCTTATTATTGAGTGTGCCTGAAAGCGCACACTATATGTTATCCACCGCGCTGATTGAGTGTGCCTGAAAGCACACACTATATGTTATCCACCGCGCTTACTATTATTCTTACGCCGTTTTTTTGTCTCGCTACTCCTCCCAGAGTTTTTGTCGCACATACACAAAACAGGTATCAAAACGACCGGCTCGGCCGGGAATCGATGGCTATGACTTTCGCATGTTTCGCATGTTTTTCGCGAATTTATTGCGAATTTATTGCGAAAAATTTCCCATAGGGAATGAATGGGGAGGCCCGAAAAAAAAAATATTTCAACAGACATTTTCAACAATGAACTGCTCTGGCATACTTTCACCGAGAGACTTTGTTTAAACTTTAAAACGTAGGTATGCTTCCCTTATCTTCAGGGATTCACGACACTCATCGACAGCTTTTACCGTTTTTAAACTATCAAGGCTCAAAGTTCAGCAGGTTTTTAGTCAAATTTCTGGGTTTAATGGGTGTGTATTGGCGGAATGTTTGTGCTAGAGTGGATGACATCATCAGCTAGAGTGAGGAGCAGGGAGAAAAATCTGTGAAAAAATAAAATGTATTTGACTACCGTGGCCTCAAATGCCCCACTACAGACACGATTTATACATAGAAATGTAGCAAAATTTGTTGTATCACTCACATTCGCCTGCCAAAGCTGTCAGACATATAGTTTTGGCTCCGTACGCGCTCATTGATCGACTACGCCCGCCAACAGCCTCATAGACTCCAATGTTAAAAAAGGAGCGAAATTTTCTGGAGAAAGGCAGAAGTAACGTTTCTCTCTCTTGCTCCTGAGGGCACATTTCTTCATTTATCGACACAAAACAACTATGTAAAACGATCAGGAAGGTCTCATCGTGCCTCAGGTTAAGCCGGTTCAATGATTGGAATTACGGTTTGGCCAGAAGTCCTTCCTGTTCGAGAGGAGTTCTCAGCATTTTCTCTCAGTCTCTAAGTGACATTCTAACAGGTGCAAACTGCTCCCCTGATTACAGTTGGTCCTGGTTGCTTGGCAACCTCAGCCTGCTTGAAGGAAGAGAGGGGGGAGGGGCCACCAGAAGCCGAGCGGCAGCCATTTTAGTAGTTCTTGGCACTTAATTTGAACTTGTCTGTCTAAAATGGCAGACAGAGACAGCAGAGCAGCTAGCTCGTTAACATGCTAATGATAATTACCATTAGCCACTAGGAATTAAATACGTGCTAATGTTAACATGGTAATGCCAACATGCTAATCTTAATTGCTAGTGCATCAGCGTTAACATACTAATGTTAACATGTTAATGTTATTATGCTAATGGCAATTTCTAGCGCATCAGCGTTAACATGCTAATGTTAACATGCTAATGCTAACATGCTAATGTTAACTGCTAGCTGCTAGCGCTTCAGCGTTAACATGCTAATGCTAACATGTTAATGCTAACATGCTAGCGCATCAGCGTTAACATGGTAATGCTAACATGCTAATGCTAACATGCCAATGTTAACTATTAGCGCATCAGCGTTAACATGCTAATGCTAACATGCTAATGCTAACATGCTAATTCTAACATGTTAATACTAACTGGTAGCTAAAAATGCTAATGTTAATTGCTAGCACGTAAGCGCTAGCTGCTCCTGTGTCTAAATAAACATGTTAAAAATGACTGTTTGAGGTGTGCTTTTTGAATACAGACCCCCAGCAACAGCCCACTCGTCACTCTAAAAATTTCTTTTCTAGTACTGAATTTGCTGAGCAGTGTTAGTAATAATGCATGGGGACGACGGGGCCAGAGTCAGGCACACTTAAAATTTCTTTAGAAATTTTTCTAGTTAAACTTATTCTTCCGCCCTTTTTTTGTCACGCTACTCCTCCCAGAGTTTTTGTCGTACATACACAAAACGGGTATCGAAACGACCGGCTCGGCCGGGAATCGATTGCTATGACTTTTCTAAGAGTTTCGGCAAACGGTTTTGCCAAAAATCCAGAAAAACAAAGCCAAAAAAATGAATGGGTGTGTATTACGAGAACTTTCCAGAGCTACAGTGGGTGATGTCATTGCTAGAGTGAAGAGGGGAGAGAACGATCAGTGAAAAAATAAAACGTATTTGACTACCGTGGCCTCAAATGCCCCACTACAGACACGATTTCTACATAGAAACGCAAAATTTGTTGTATCACTCACATTCGCCTGCCAAAGCTGTCAGACATATACTTTTGGCTCCTGACGCGTTAATTGATCGACTACTCCCGCCAACAGCCTCATAGACTCCCATGTTAAAAAAGGAGGGAAATTTTCTGGAGGAAGGCAGAAGTAACGTTTCTCTCTCTTGCTCCTGAGGGCACATTTCTTCATTTATCGACACAAAACAACTATGTCAAACAATCAGGAAGGGCACGCGATGCCCCCAGTTATGTCGGTTCAATGATTGGAAATACGGTTTGGTCAGAAATCCTTCCTGTTCGAGAGGAGTTCTCAGCATTTTCTCTCAGTCTCTAAGTGACATACTAACAGGTGCAGTAACTCCTCCACTGATTACAGTTGGTCCTGGTTGCTTGGCAACCTCAGCCTGCTTGAAGGAGAAGAGGGGGGAGGGGCAAGCAGACAGAAGCTGAGTGGCCATTTTAGTGCTAGCGCATCAGCGTTATCATGTTAATGCTAACATGTTAATGTTAACATGCTAATGCCAATTAACATTAGCCACTCGGAATTAAACACATGTTAATTACTAACATGCTAATGCTAACATGTTAATGTTAACATGTTAATGCTAACATACTAATGTTAACTGCTAGCGCATCAGCGTTAACATGTTAATGCTAACATGCTAATGGTAGCATGCTAATGTTAACATGCTAATGCTAACATGCTAATGTTAACTGCTAGCGCATCAGTGTTAACATGCTAATGCTAACATGCTAATGTTAACATGCTAATGCTAACATACTAATGTTAACTGCTAGCGCATCAACGTTAACATGCTAATGGTAACATGCAAATGCTAACATGCTAATGTTAACATGTTAATGCTAACAATGCTAATGTTAACATGCTAATGTTAATTGCTAGCATGTAAGCGCTAGCTGCTCCTGTGTCTAAATAAACATGTTAAAATGACTATTTGAGGTGTGCTTTTTGGATACAGACCCCCAGCAACAGCCCACTCGTCACTCTCAAAATTTCTTTTCTAGTACTGAATTTGCTGAGCAGTGTCAGTAATAATGCATGGGGACGACAGGGCCAGAGTCATGCACATTCAAAATTTCTTTAGAAATTTTCTAGTTGAGTGTGCCTGAAAGAGCACACTCTTTAAAACCTCTCGGGCTTATTATTCTTATTGAGTGTGTGTAACGGAGTTAAGGTGAAGATGATTCCACTTGCCATAAAAACACACACACACTTAATTGTGCTATTGCCCTTGATGGCAGCACCCCTGTAGTTTAGGGTCGTACATCCCGGGTGAGAGCAGCAGTTGGACCTTGCTGTCTCCCCGGTAGGTGCAAGAGTTGTGAGCTCCGCTATTGTTTCAGATTAATTGCACATGGTTAGCTAACCTGTACTTCCTTTCATTTTATATTTTTCAGACGTGTGTTGTGTGTGTGAGGGAAATGGGACTGACGTTATGTGTTGATCCTTCTGCCAGGTATATTACATTTTGTTCTTTATGTATGTTAATTTTAATACTAATTGAGCAGTCGGACCTTGCTGTCTCCCCGAGGTGAGGGAAATGGGACTGACGTTATGTGTTGATCCTTCTCCCAGATGTCCGAAATAAACGACAAGTTTGCCAAAAGTGACGGCCTTCTTCTGTGAAATACACAACGCAACTAGAGAGAGTACAAAGCCGCTACAATGGTGCCGTGACCCGGATTAGAAAAAAAAAAAAAACTACGCGGGTGTGTGATCTGTTCGTCGCCATGGTGACGCCGCATGCTCGACTCTTCACGTGACTGCTTCATCGGTGCTTTATTCACTCCCTTGGTATCGTGAGTCCGGTTGCAGCATAGAGCCCGGTTTTGGACTGTGTTTTCAGTGTTATATGGTGGCCTGTCTGTGTAACAGAAAAAAAAAAAAAAAAAAAAAAAAAGTTTAATTGTGGATTGTAATATTGGACATGCTATTGATGTTTTGTTTTTTTATGTGTGAATCCATCAAAGTTTTTTTTTTTTCCATTTGAGCTAACTGTCAAAGAAAAAAAAAAAAACTTAAGCTGCATAGGGTAACAGACTCTTTACTATATATTTTGACATTTTTTTCTGTGAAAATGGGTGAACATAATGTGTCAAGTGTTGGTAGGGGTGCTAAACTGTGGTTCAGTCAGTTTCCTACTCCAGGTGGGCTTAGTGAAGGCCGACATGTTACATCTACTCCGCACAATCGTCCTGGGAGGGATAGTGCATGTGCCGCTGCAGATGCTGGGGTGGATGGTGAGTCTACACTTTCTGGTCGAGATGTCCATGTTCTCAGTGATCTGGTGAAACAAATAGGGACCAGTATAGGTGAGAACATTGTTTCATGTCTTAAGTCCATGCCAGCTAATGAAGCTAACTTGACTCAGTCAACCACAGCGGATTTCTCTAAGGTTAACTTGACAATTAACCATGATAGTTATGAGCCACATCCTTTCAGGGGGGATCAAACTGATCGGGTTTCAGTCTCTGAGTGGGAGGAAGGTATGATACTTTACCTGGGTAGGAGGGGCATTGAGCTTTGTTGCCAGGCAGATGAAGTTTTGGGCAAGCTAAGGGGGAGGGCACGTGATGTGGTGACCATTGGGCTTCGCAGTCGACCCTCCTTAGACTTAAAGTCAGGCCCTCAACCTGTGTTTGACATACTTAGGCAGCACTTCAGTGACTCTGTGACCTCTTTCATGCCTCTTGCTGACTTTTATGACACAAAGCCGCGGCCCACTGAGACTGCTGTTGACTATTGGATTTGGCTTAACAAAGCCATGGACACTGCAGTAGATGGACTCAAGAGACAAGGAAAGACCCTTGACAATCCTTCTCGTGAAGTGACAGTCATGTTTATCACCCACTGTCCAGATACTGAACTGTCTCTAGTCTTCGGCTGCAAGCCACTGGAGGAGTGGACTGCCACTGATGTTCAAGTGAGGTTGGATGAACACCACCAGAAGAAGCGCCTTCAGCAGCGTCAATCTTTCCACCCAGCCGGAAATCTGCACACCAGCCAGGCTGTGGACGTTTTGCAGTGCCATGCCCAGTCTGCGGGGGGGACCCCTGCCTCTCAACCAGTTGCAGCCGGCAGAATGTTGCAGTCTGAGGGGCAGTCACTTGACCATGTGATTACTCTCCTTGAGCGGTTGCTGCAGCGAGAGGCCTCTCGTCATTCCAGGTCGCCAAGGTCGGGTGCTGGTGGCCGAGGCAGCTCTCGGGGTCCGTGTTCCATTTGTGGAGGTGACGACCATGACACCATGTCTCACTGCAGGAGAGAGCGACTTTGTTTTCGCTGCTATGCAACTGGGCATCAGGCTGTGACCTGTCAGAGTGCTCCTCCTTCTGACTTACCTGCTGCTCAGCCTGGTGGTTCCAACCAACAGGGAAACTAGTTGGCCCACACGAGCAGGGGAGTAGTGTAGGGCCCAATGATATGTCCCCACAAGAGCCTGATGATGTTGATCTTGAGTCAGTGTACACACAGTTCTGCTCCTTAGCAGGTGATAACTCTACTGTGATTATTCAAAATACCCAGAGACTGTCTGCAACTGACGATCTTTTTCACACAGATGTGCTGATTCAAGACACTGTAAAACTTCGAGCTATGCTTGACAGCGGCTCTATGGCCTGTTCCTTGAGCTCTCGGGCGGTCCATCTACTGAAGCAGAAAATGTTGTTTCCCCTGACTCTATTTCCCCCACTTCAGTTGTCCTTGTCGGGTGTGGAGGTTCAAGAACAAGCCCTGGTGGTGTGTGTGAGCTGCAGATGAGGATCTTTGGCTGTTGCTTCTCGGTTCCAGTGTTCATCGTGGAGGGCCAAGGTGATGATCTTATTCTTGGCAGCAATGTCATGAAACACCTAATCCGGGTGCTGAAGCACTCTAGAGGCTTTGGGGAGAGAGTGTCTCCTTCCGATCAGGTTCCAGTGGAGGAGGCGAGCCTGCTGCAGCTGTTGGACACTGTGGAGACATGGAGAGGGACTGAGTGTCCGGATAAGGTGGGCACTGTTAAACTCAAGCATGCAGTGACCCTGGAGCCCTTAACAGAACACCTGGTTTGGGGCCGCCTACCTGCTCATCTACATCTCTCAGCCGGCAGCACAGTGGTTGTGGAGCCAAGTGAGTCGAGAACAGTGCCACGTTCAGTGATGGTGGGCCGTGTTGTGACACCGGGGCGATGGATGGGTTCCAGTGAGGGTCATTAACCCCTCACCAAGACCAGTGACTTTGAGACGCAACTGCAAGATTGCTGACGTGTCACCTTGTGTGGCACTGGAAGACTTCGACACTGACTACCTCTACTTAACTGACTCACCTGAAGAAGTGCAATGTTCTGTGACAAAGACAGCTGACAAATCTGACACAGCCAGTGAGAAGAGCTTGACTGTTGACTCCGACTGTACTGCTCGACCGACTCTTAGTCCCACTCTCTCTGACCTGGGACTGCAGGACATTGACGTTGACGCGACTCATCTGTCCCCCTTCTGGAAGGCGCAGCTGGTTGACCTGCTGGCTAAGTATGAGTCCATCTTCTCTCGCCACAGGCTGGACTGTGGTAAAGTCAAAGACTTTGTCCACCGCATCCGGCTGAGTGACAGCAAGCCCTTCAGACTTCCCTATCGGCGACTGTCCCCATCTCACTATGAGAAACTGAGGGTGGCTTTAAATGAGATGGAGGAGCGTGACATCATTAGGAAGTCTACAAGTGAGTACGCCTCTCCTCTTGTTCTTGTCTGGAAGAAGAATGGCGACCTGCGGCTCTGCACTGACTTCCGGTGGCTGAACGCACGCACTTTCCGTGACGCACACCCCTTGCCTCACCAAGCTGACGCCCTGGCCGCACTGGGGGGGAATGCGTTCTTCTCGACCATGGATCTCACCTCCGGGTACTACAGTGTGGAGGTCCACGAGGAGGACAAAAGGTTCACCGCATTCACCTCCCCATTTGGGCTGTATGAGTACAACAGGCTCCCGCAAGGACTTTGCAACAGCCCAGCCACGTTCATGAGGATGATGATGGCTATCTTTGGTGATCAAAACTTCTTGAGCCTCTTGTGTTATCTTGATGACATCCTCGTGTTTGCCCCCAATGAACAGCTGGCATTGCAGAGACTGGAGATGGTGTTTGAGAGGTTGAAGGCACACAACCTGAAGCTGGCCCCCAAAAAGTGTCACTTCATGAGGCCTTCAGTGAAGTTTCTGGGGCATATTGTAACGAAGGAGGGGATTTCAACTGATCCAGAGAAAGTCAAAGCAGTTGTTGCACTACAGGAGAAGGATTTAATGGTGGAGGGCACTAACATCCCAGCCCCCACCAAGATCAGATCCTTCCTTGGGATGGTTGGGTTTTATCAGCAGTTTTTCGAGGGGTACTCTAGTATTAGCAAGCCTTTGTTCGCCCTGACATCTGGTGTGAAAAGACAGCGACGTACCAAGGGTAAGAAGATCCAGCCTGTGTCTCGAGACCCCTCTTCGGCTGATTGGACTCCTGTATGCAGTGAGGCTTTCAAGAAGCTAAAACAGGCTTTGCTAACCAATGTCACTCTTGCTCACCCCGACTTCAGTAATCCTTTTCTCCTGTCGGTTGATGCCTCCTCCAATGGCCTCGGGGCAGTGCTTTCTCAGCTGGCTGACGGTGATAGTGTTGCTAGGCCCATCGCATTTGCCAGCAAGTCGCTGAATTATGCCCAGTCTCGCTACCCAGCACACAGGCTGGAATTCCTCGCACTCAAGTGGGCTGTGTGCGACAAATTCAGCCACTGGCTGAGAGGCCAGCATTTCACTGTATGGACCGACAATAACCCGCTCACATACATTCTCAGTAAACCAAAGTTGGACGCCTGTGAGCAGAGGTGGGTGTCGAAACTGGCCCCATATGACTTTGACATCAGGTACATTCCTGGTCCTAAAAATGTGGTGGCAGATGCCCTCAGCCGTGAACCTTTTGTGCACCCCAGCGTTCTCCATCGGCTCACGACAGTCCCTTATGGTGCCCTTCTGGAGGAAGCGAATGCTCTAGAACCTGACTGTGTGCAGAATGCTTTTCGGTTGTCCTGTGATCCCCTCAGCCGCCTGCAGTGCCGCCCTTTGACTGTGGTCTCCAACAGTGCAGCAGCAGTGCTTCAGCATCCACCTATCTCCTCAAAGGCAGTATCTGCTGTTCTGGAGTGTTCCATGGAAAGAGACTGTTTGCCCTCACATGCGTTCTGCTTGCTGCAGCTCACTCAATCTCTACTACCTTCCAAGCTGTCTGATTTCCGCCCTTTGCCCAAAGATAGACTGACATCATTGCAACGTGATGATCCATGCTTGAGTCGGGTGCTCTACTTTGTGGAACGACAGAGACGGCCGTCAAGACGTGAACGCTCGCATGAACCAGCTGGAACCTTGCGGCTTCTCCGACATTGGGAACAACTCACCGTCAAAGCTGGTGTTCTGTACCGCACTTCAAAGGATGCTGTAACAAAGAGAAAGACTTACCAGTATGTCGTGCCCACTCACCTGAAAGATAAAGTCCTGAGAGGGATCCATGATGAGGCAGGTCACCAAGGGCAGAGGAGGACGCTCTACTTGGCTAGACAGCGGTTCTACTGGATCGGGATGGAGAGGGATGTCAAGGAGTATGTGCAGCGCTGTCGCCGTTGTCTGGTCAGTAAGTCTCCTGAACCAGAGGCCAGGGCACCACTTGAGAGTGTCAAGACTTCTAGGCCTCTTGAGTTGGTCTGCATTGATTTTTGGTCAGCTGAGGACTCATCCAACAAGTCTTTGGATGTACTTGTTGTGACTGACCATTTCACTAAGCTAGCACAGGCATACCTCTGTCCCAACCAGTCGGCTAAAGCTGTCGCTCATCAACTTTGGAACAACTTCTTCTGTGTGTATGGCTTCCCAGAGCGAGTGCACTCAGACCAAGGTGCAAACTTCGAAAGCAGCCTGATTGCAGAGATGCTTCAAGTCGCTGGTGTTGAGAAATCTCATACGACGCCTTACCATCCCATGGGCAATGGAGCAGTCGAACGGTTCAATCGCACCCTTGGAAACATGATCAGAGCTCTTCCGCCCAGAGCCAAGCAGAGATGGCCCCAATTCCTTCGTTCACTCACCTTCTCTTACAATGCGACGGTCCATGAAACCACAGGTTTTGCACCTTTTCTGCTGATGTTTGGCAGGATTCCCAGGCTGCCGGTGGACATGATGTTTCAGTCTGTGCTCATGGATGAGCAAGTGGTGGATTATGATGGCTATGTGCAGTGTCTCCAACGTGACTTGGCAGAAGCTGTCAGGATTGGTCAGATTTCGACCACAAAACAACAAGAGAAGCAGACTGAGCTTTACAACCGCAAGGTGAGGGGTGCGCCTGTAGAGGTTGGGGACAGAGTCTTGTTGGCTAACAAAGGAGAACGAGGTCGGAGGAAGCTGGCTGATCGCTGGGAGAGTCACCTATACACTGTTGTGGGGAGACAGGATAACACTCACACCTTCAGACTCAGGAACTGTGTGACGAACCAGGAGAAAGTGGTTCACAGGAACCTCATTATGCCTGTGAATTTCCTATCTGCCCCTGCTGATCCGGAGGATGGTGGATCCTTTGACAGTTTCCTGACTGATGAGACTGTGGATGAGTCTGTGATAGGTGTTGAACATGATGGTTCAACTGTTCTCCCTAGCAGTGGACCTGAAGACAGGACTGTTTGTTGGATTTCCCAACTCCCAATCTCCACGGGAGATCAGTCGACTAATGTGGACGGTGTGGATGGGCATGACCTGCTAGGATCTGACACACCTGGCCAAATTGATCCTGACAGTCAAGATGAAGATGGACTTGATGGTTCTGAGGAGATCAGATCTGTCAAACTGATCCAGTCTGACCCTTGTGGCTCTGCTGTTGATGCTGACTGTTTTGGTGACTTACCTGACTCTCAACCTGCTGCCTCTGCTCTTCCTGTTGACTTGCTGCCTTCTCATGCTGGCTCTGTTATTGCATCAGAGGCAGGACGAAACCTTTCCTCTGACAGTCTGCTGAGACTACGGACTAGGTATGGGAGAGTTGTGAGACCAGTTGTCAGACTTATTCAGAACATGCATCAGAAAGTTCTTACTGGCCGCTAGTGCTTCAAATATTGGCCTTACATAGGTGTATGGGGTTATTGGCTATATATAGCCATGAGTTCCTTTGAATTTTAGGAGGATCTGTTTTTTTTGTGTGTTTCTTTTCTCTGATGGTTTGACGCCTGTGTGTGACTACTGTATGGGTGTGTCCAGGTGGTAGATCTGCGTGCTGTTATACTGACATGATTTCTGAGTATTTTAACATGTATGTGGGCATGTTCATCCTATGAGTGTCTGAAGGCTTTGCAACCCTTCCTCATTCTGATTCTTAAGAAATAGTCTTTTGACTGGAGTATTTGGTATCTGTGATATTAGCAGCACTGTACACTTTGAAATTTTGTCTGTTTTTATTACACATTTCCTCCTCTTGTTCTGATGTTAGTACCTGGTATGTTTGTGGGTCATGTAATGTACAGTCCAGTTTTTTTTTTCTCTTCTTTCTTTTAGTCTAGTTTGTATGGGCAAGTGGAGATCAGTAGGGGGGAGTGTAACGGAGTTAAGGTGAAGATGATTCCACTTGCCATAAAAACACACACACACTTAATTGTCCTATTGACCTTGAAGGCAGCACCCCTGTAGTTTAGGGTCGTACATCCCGGGTGAGAGCAGCAGTCGGACCTTGCTGTCTCCCCGGTAGGTGCATGAGTTGTGAGCTCCGCTATTGTTTCAGATTAATTGCACATGGTTAGCTAACCTGTACGTTCTTTTCATTTTATATTTTTCAGACGTTATGTGTTGATCCTTCTGCCAGGTATATTACATTTTGTTCTTTATGTATGTTAATTTTAATACTAATTGAGCAGTCGGACCTTGCTGTCTCCCCGACGTGTGTTGTGTGTGTGAGGGAAATGGGACTGACGTTATGTGTTGATCCTTCTGCCAGATGTCCGAAATAAACGACAAGTTTGCCAAAAGTGACGGCCTTCTTCTGTGAAATACACAACGCAACTAGAGAGAGTACAAAGCCGCTACATGTGCGTGCAAGGCGCACACTATATGTTATCCACCGCGCTTATTATTGAGTGTGCCTGAAAGCGCACACTATATGTTATCCACAGCGCTTATTGAGTGTGCCTGAAAGCGCACACTATATGTTATCCACCGCGCTTATTCTTATTGAGTGTGCCTGAAGGAGCACACTCTTTATTATCTCTCGGGCTTATTATTATTATTATTGAGTGTGCCTGAAGGAGCACACTCTTTATTATCTCTCGGGCTTATTGAGTGTGCCTGAAAGAGCACACTCTTTAAAACCTCTCGGGCTTATTGAGTGTGCCTGAAGGAGCACACTCTTTATTATCTCTCGGGCTTATTGAGTGTGCCTGAAAGAGCACACTCTTTAAAACCTCTCGGGCTTATTGAGTGTGCCTGAAGGAGCACACTCTTTATTATCTCTCGGGCTTATTGAGTGTGCCTGAGCACACTCTTTAAAACCTCTCGGGCTTATTCTTATTATTCGTCTTCCGTTTCTTCCGTGTTTTTTTCGGTTCGCTTCTCCTCCCAGAGTTTTTGTCGCACATACACAAAACGGGTATCAAAACGACCGGCTCGGCCGGGAATCGATGGCTATGACTTTTCTAAGAGTGTTGCATGTTTTTCGCAAATTTATTCCCGAAACACTGCGAAAAATTTCCCATAGTGAATGAATGGGGAGGCCCGAAAAAAAATACATTTCAACAGACATTTTCAACAATGAACTGCTCTGGCATACTTTCACCGAGAGACTTCATTTAAACTTTAAAACGTAGGTATGCTTGCCTTCTCTTCAGGGATTCACTACACTCATCGACAGCTTTTACTGTTTTTAAACTATCAAGGCTCAAAGTTGAGCAGGTTTTTAGTCAAATTTCTGGGTTTATAATGGGTGTGTATGTGGCGGAATGTTTGTGCTAGAGTGGATGACATCATCAGCTAGAGTGAGGAGCAGGGAGAAAAATCAGTGAAAAAATAAAACGTATTTGACTACCGTGGCCTCAAATGAGCCACTACAGACACGATTTATACATAGAAACGTAGCAAAATTTGTCGTCTCACTCACATTCGCCTGCTAAAGCTGTCTGACATATAGTTTTGGCGGGAAACGTAAAGATGCGGCAGCAACTCCCATCCTCAGCCTCATATACTCCCATGTTAAAAAAGGAGGGAAATTTTCTGGAGGAAGGCAGAAGTAACGTTTCTCTCTCTTGCTCCTGAGGGCACATTTCTTCATTTATCGACACAAAACGAATATGTAAAACGATCAGGAAGGGCTCATCGTGCCTCAGGTTAAGCCGGTTCAATGATTGGAATTACGGTTTGGTCAGAAATCCTTCCTGTTCGAGAGGAGTTCTCAGCATTTTCTCTCAGTCTCTAACTGACATTCTAACAGGTGCAAACTGCTCCCCTGATTACAGTTGGTCCTGGTTGCTTGGCAACCTCAGCCTGCTTGAAGGAGAAGAGGGGGGAGGGGCCAGCAGACAGAAGCCGAGTGGCCATTTTAGTAGTTCTTGGCACTTAATTTGAACCTGTCTGTGTAAAATGGCAGACAGAGACAGCAGAGTGTTAGCCCAAGCTGTAAAGACATGCTATTTGCAAACATTAGCGACCAATGCTAAAATTAGTGCTAATTAACATTAGCAACTAGGAATTAAGCACATGTTGATTACTAACATGCTAATGCTAACATGCTAATGCTAACTGCTAGCGCATCAGCGTTAACATGCTAATGCTAACTGCTAGCACGTAAGCGCTAGCTGCTCCTGTGTCTAAATAAACATGTTAAAAATGACTATTTGAGGTGTGCTTTTTGAATACAGACCCCCAGCAACAGCCCACTCGTCAGTCTTAAAATTTCTTTTTTAGTCCTGAATTTGCTGAGCAGTGTCAGTAATAATGCATGGGGACGACGGGGCCAGAGTCAGGCACACTCAAAATTTCTTTAGAAATGTTTCTTGTTTTTCATGCACCCCCTAACATGGGACTCACACAGGAGGCATAACGGCAGCGTGACGGCTGTATTCACACGAGATCATGCAAGAAACTTGGACGTACGCGAGACCCCGCGATAAACTGTGTATAAAGAAAACAACAACAACAAACAGCTGACTTTGCTTCTCCGACGTGGAGAAAGGATCTGTTGTGTCATAAATGATTGTGTGTTGTTCTACTTCAACAATTAGTCTCATCGTCCATGTTGAGACCCTTTGATTGATTGACTGCTGACCTGGTGCCACCGATCATGATGTAACATTGATGTGAAGTTGTAAAAAGCTACATGAACTGTGTATTGTGTTTTATTTTGAAAGGGGGCGGAAGTTTATTATGTTGATTCTGTGTCAGATTTCCTGTCTGGTGCGCAGTGCTCTGTTGAAATTTACAAGGTTTAGCAGCGGCTCGCGCCAAAAATAGAAATGCTACGGAGTGCTCGCACCGTGGCACGGAGAGACACTTCTGGGACGTTTCTGAGACGCGCCCTGTGTGAGTGCTCTCACTGACTAGACTGGAAGCTATCTGCTCCGGTGACCGTAACGCCTCCGGTGTGAGTGGGCCTTAACCAACTGTTATATCAGCCCAGGGCACAGGCTGAACCTGCAGTGTGAATGTTATGCAATTGTCATTTCAGAATGTTAGTCGCACTGTATTCAAAGCCTGGTGGATAAGAAATATTCAAAGAGTACGGGAAAACAGGTGCCATCAGTAATGTTACAAGAAAAAAGATGGTAAACATTCTTGTGGCAGATTTGGTGGAGAGCCATGGGTAAATGAATGCGCTTGCAATAACAGGTTGTGCTTTTAAATAAAAAAAAAAAATTGTTTTTAAATTTACATTAGTAGTAATTCATTATTTAGCTATTCACTTTGCTTTTTTGTTTCAGTTCAGTTTTAGTTTGTTCAACATTATCTCTTTTCAGGAGGGTCCCTCCGGTGAATGTGTGGATCCTCTACGCACTTGGGATTACAACGCTGTTCCCGAAATTGAAGGACCCAGATTCCACGAATCGCTATGTGAGTATAAACAGTAATCCATCCCCTAGGGCTGGGTATCGATTCAAATTCCAAGAATCGATTCAATTCCAATTCTCAAGACTGAGAATCGATTTATTTATTTATTTTTTAAGCTGTTATATATTATATGACTGTGTAGTTGTGTGATGCATTAATACTAGTATTATTTTAGCATTCAACAGCAAATTAAGTATCACCCAGAATGGTGATAGTATTGCTTTCATAAACATGCAGGGGGCACCAAAGAGATCCAGGACAGCAAACAGAGGATGCCAGAGGTGTCTATACCTGCAGCAATGGACTGCTACGCTAACCTGGTGCATTATTAAAAGAATTAAGAATTCAACCAAAAGCTGTTGCTGTTGAATACAAATGCATTTTTATTTAAATAAATTTCTCAGCCAGATTCTCTGACAGATTCTCAGCCAGTGTAAATATAAACAGAGTGCTGGTTACTGGCTTCAAAGTAACCCGACGGTCATAATACTGTATGCAAATAAGAACCAAAGGTACAGTACCTTAGGAAGCATAGACAAGTATTTCACAGTTTTGTGTAAAATCTTTAAGTACAGAAAATATTACACATTCAATTGCCTTTAAAGTGCGTTTATGTTTGCGAGACACCATAACGTAGTGTGGCTCCGTTACTTTCATTAGCCGCCTGAAGCCCTCGTTTTCAACAACAGAATACGGGCGCATATCTTTGCAAATGTAACCCGCAATCGCCTCAGTTATTTTAAGAGAACGTACAGAAGTGGCTGGTAGTTGTAGAGTTTCCTTGAGTGTCATCTATTGCGGCCCGGTTGGCTTGGACATGACATCTTGGTGATGTCGCAACATGTGGTTTCTGAGGTTCGTCGGATTTCCGGAGTACTTGACCTCCATTTGACATAACTTGCAAACTGCTTTGCTTTTGTCAAGTGCATCTTTTTCTTTGTCGTGCCTGAACCCGAAATGGTGCCAGATGGTAGCTTTGAGTGTTTCAGGTGTTTTCAAAGCCAGGGCTTAGCCAGTGTCGCCAGTGTCCGACGCCATGTTCATTGTTTTGTTGTAGCAACACGGTGCACGCCTGTTTCAATTCAATGACGCGACTAGTGGAGTTAAAGTTCACCGGGGGAAAATGTATTAAAAATTTAATTTAATTAAATCGATCTTTGGATGTACGAAACGATCTTAAGGAATTAATATGCAAATCGATGCAGAATCGGAAAATCGTTTTTTTTGTTTGTTTTGTTTTTTTTGTTTGTTTTTCCCAAAACAGGCCTACCATCCCCATACATTTTGTGTTGTAAACTGTTTTTGTCTGTATATAACATCCATTGCACATCTGCCAGTTCTGGGTGAGGGATCCCTCTTCTGTTGCTCACCCTGAGGTTTCTTCAGTTTTTTCACTGTTGAAGGATTTTCCTGGAGTTTTTACCTCAGTTGATGTCGGTCGATGTGTTTTTCTTTATCAACAGGAACATTTCTATGATCACCAGAGTGGTTCTGGCTACCTAGTGTGGAGGCTGAAAACTGTTCAAGACAAGCAAGAAATCCAGGACCACTTTCCAAAAACTTCAAAAATATTGCTAAGACTCTGATTAGGAAACATTAGGCTCAGTTAGCATTTCATTTTGAGAACCTTTATTTCCAAAGATTACAGTTTGGTCCGATCTGAAGTCCTGATCAACAGTATAGAGGGTGGAGAGGTGCTGAATGAAGCTTTTGATGTGTTGTCAGTTTCTACCACTTCCTGGGTCAAAAACTATGGCACAGAGTATCAAGTTGGGATGTATGTGGTTACTGGAGTTGAAAATGAGATGCCTTTGTTCAACAGGATTGACAGTATAATTGTTAAAGACAGAAAGCTTTTGATTTGTAAAGTCTCAAATATTTTTTTTGATCATTTGAATGCATTCGGTATTGAGGAGAAAAATTAGGTTTTTACAGTAATCTGTGTAAATGACCTAGTATATTACAGACCTTGTGTAACATTTTATTAAAATGACACTAGTGTAGAGTACTATTGACACTTCACAAGTGTTGTCCAGTGTTAATTTTGAGCTCCCTACAGTGTTGAAATAACTGTAGCTGAGTGTAAAAACATTAACACCAGTGTTAGTGTTAAATTAACACTGAAAAGGATGGACGCATATACACACTTTCTTGGTGTTAAATTTAACACTCTCAGACTTGATTTAACACTGGCTTTTTGCTGTGTAGGTCTACTTCCAACCATAATCTAGTTGGAGCTGTTTATTGGCTACATAATCATGCATGCCCAGGAATAGACAGACGTACAGAAGCGTTCTGGTAACTTGTGTTCAAAATGATTGACAGCCCACCAATCCACAAGCTTTAGGTGTAAGATCTTTGATCTGCTTTGCCACTAACTTTATATCCACCTGAGGGTTGGTTCCCCATCTTGGCCTTGAACTTGCACCTCTGGGTCTGGATCTTGGTATAGATTGATGCGTGGTCATGTTCAGCCTCCAAACAACACTCCTCCATCCTCCCATTCAGTGATTAATGGTCTTTTAGTTGACAAATCACCCCTGAGGCTCAGAGAGGGGGGGGGGGGCAGGTAGGCAATGGCTGCTAGACAATCAATGCCACAAGGTTTCTCTTTCACCCCTTTGAATCAGAGCTTTGTTTTCACTGTACCCACCTCACTTTCATTCATCTAAATAAGATGTAAATACATTTCTTTCACAATCGGCCTTATTTTATTCACTATTCATTCACTTCAGTCTAAATCAGACAAAGGACTCATCTCTGTACTTGTCCTGTTAGATCTTAGTGCTGCATTTGACACCATTGACCATCAAATTCTTTTACAGAGACTGGAACATCGAATTGGCATCAAAGGAACCGCCCTAAGCTGGTTTAAATCGTACTTTTTAGATCGATCTCAGTTTGTTCACGTCAATGATGAATCCTCCATGCAGACCAAAGTTTGTCATGGAGTCCCACAAGGTTCTGTACTTGGACCACTTCTATTCAGTTTATATATGCTTCCTTTAGGGAACATCATTAGGAATCACTCTATCAATTTTCATTGTTATGCTGACGACACCCAATTATATTTATCGATCAAGCCTGATGCAACCAATCAGTTAACCAAACTCCAAGCATGCCTTAAGGATATAAAAAGTTGGATGACCTACAATTTTTTGATGTTAAATTCAGACAAAACTGAAGTTCTTGTAATTGGACCCAAACACCTCAGAAACTCTCTTTCTAGAGACTTAGTTACTTTAGATGGGATCACCCTGGCCTCCAGCTCCACTGTAAAGAATCTTGGAGTTGTTTTTGATCAGGATTTGTCCTTTAACGTCCACATAAAACAAATTTCGAGGACTGCATTCTTCCACTTACGTAACATCGCTAAAATCAGACGCATTGTCTCTCAGGCGGATGCAGAAAAACTAGTCCACGCATTTGTTACGTCAAGGCTGGACTATGATATATTGATTTGTCCTGTACACGTGACATCCATTGCACGTCTGTCCGTCCTGGGAGAGGGATCCCTCCTCTGTGGCTCTTCCTGAGGTTTCTTCCACATTTTTTTCCCTGTTAAAAGGGTTTTTGTGGGCAAGTTTTTCCTCACTCGAACCGAGGGTCTAAGGACAGAGGGTGTCACTCCCTGTACAGATTGTAAAGCCCTCTGAGGCAAATGTACTTTGTGACTTTGGGCTATACAAATAAAATTGATTTGATTTGATTTGATTTGATTTAAATCATTCATATGTTACCTAATTGTGACAGAACTCACAGAAAATAAAGAAATCGAGTATTGACAACAAATTGTGTTTGAGTCAAATACACATCAGGTCATGGCATAAAAAATCCTACAAGGTGACTGCACTAAAATCTATTCTGTGTCCTTCAATTCTGCCTGTTTTTTCTTAAGTCCTTGTTTTGATGAGCAAAATGAATACCATACTGAGAGTCTAAAAATAGACCCCGTTGAACAAGTTCAATAATTATTGTTGTTGTAGCTGACAGGGCTGGCCCTAGACTTTTAGTGGCCCTAAACAAGATTTTGTTTGTGGCCCCAAAAAACTCCTAGTGCAGTTAACAAATTACACACACCTCTAATAACTGAATTAACACACGCACATAATATAAATCAATTCACATCAAATCTCTTACTTTCTTTGGGGGTTGACAAACACCTACAAACAG
The DNA here is from genome assembly GCF_000972845.2 of Larimichthys crocea. Lineage (NCBI taxonomy): Eukaryota > Metazoa > Chordata > Actinopteri > Sciaenidae > Larimichthys > Larimichthys crocea. The sequence continues at coordinate 8,069,948 of NC_040030.1, read as the reverse complement.
AAACATTATGTTAAAAGAAAATGAAGAAGAAAACAAATTGTTCACAGTCCTGCAAGAAACTAGTTGTTATTAGGAATGTAATAAAGTCAGCCTAAAAATTAAATAAAGGGAGAGTTTTTAGTTGAACTATTCTGTTTGGATTTTTCAGATGAAAGCGAAATAAATCTGTAGATTAATGGACATGTTGGCAGCCCCTGAAGGAGTCAGTCAACTTTAACACCGTACAAAGTGTGACGAGTGAGGAAGTAAATGGTAAATGAACTGTACTTATAGAGCACCTTTCTAGTCTTGACCACTCAAAGCACTTTTTCACTACATATTTCATTCACCCATTCACACACATTCACACACTGATGGCATTGGCTGCCATGCAAGGTGCCAACTGTTCATTAGTCTTTAGAAGCTAACCATTCATACGCATACAGACAGCTATAGTGCAGCCTTCAGGAGCATTTTGGGGTTCAGGAATGATACAGTAATGATGCCACAGTGACAGTTCTGTTTGTTCACACACTTCACTGCATGTTTACACTGGAATTATTCAAATCAAAGGCATCCTATTATGGCTGCATCATTACATCACTTTGAAATATTCATGATAAGTCATGCATCATTTAACACCTTTCCCCCAGATTATGATATATCTGGTATTTTTGGAAGCCCCACCAGACTTTAAAGTTTTATCAGTTTGAATTATCAGCCACAAGAGAGTATAATGAGCTGAGGGTATTCCTCAATAAAAAATCTCCCCAAAGGTCACATGATCAAATACATTTGCACAATCAGTTCCCCCAAATCATTTGAAAACCATTTTTCCCCCACAGATTTGTGTAACTGTACATTCACAAAGTTTCAGTTTCATGTCACTGAACATTCTGCTGTAACTCTGATCGATGGAGGTCAATTTCAATGCATCTATTACACTGGGACAGCTTTCATGGGAGTTCTAGTGAAATCACTTAAAACAACTTGAACAAAATTAACAAAACAGGTTTCACATTAAAATTACTTGGTGGGGGTTTAATCCATTTGTTTGCAATTTCCCCCCTAAAATTGAAGCATTACTGATCCTAATCTCTTTATTTTACTTTTATATACATTGTGTCACTGTTATGCACATTAGAAAATGCTTAAATTATTGTAATTAGAACGCAACGAAAAATTCAAAATACATAATCATAATAATACTAATAATAATATAATAATAATAATAATCATAATAATAGAGACTAGAAAATTTCTAAAGAAATTTAGAGTGTGCCTGACTCTGCCCCATCGCCCCCATACATTATTACTGACACTGCTCAGCAAATTCAGTACTAGAAAATTCCTGCAGAAATTTTGAGAGTGACGAGTGGGCTGTTGCTGGGGTTCTGTATTCAAAAAGCACACCTCAAATAGTCATTTTTAACATGTTTATTTAGACACAGGAGCAGCACTGACGTGCTAGCAATTAACATGTTAACATTAGCATGTTAGCGTTGATGCACTAGCAATTAGCATTAGCATGTTAGCATTAGCATGTTAGCATTAGCATGTTAGTGCTGATGCTCTAGCAGTTAGCATTAGCATGTTAACATTAGCATGTTGGCACTGATGCGCTGCCGCGCTAGCAATTATAGTTTATATTATATTATAGTATTTAATTCCTAGTGGCTAATGTTAATTAACACTAATTTTAGCATTGGTCACTAATGTTAGCAAATAGCATGTCTTTACTCTGCTGTCTCTGTCTGTCATTTTAGACAGTTCAAATTAAGTGCCAATAACTGCTAAAATGGCTGCCGCTCGGCTTCTGCCTGCTGGCCCCTCCCCCCTCTCCTCCTTCAGGCAGGCTTGAGATTGCCAAGCAACCAGAACCAACTAATCAGCAGAGCAGTTACTGTACCTGTTAGAATGCCAGTTAGAAATCCTGACAGAGACAGAGAGAAAATGCCCACCCCTCGAACAGGAAGGATTTCTGGCCAAATCGTATTTCCAATTATTGAACCTAAATCACTGGGAGCATCCTGTGCCCTTCCTGAACATCTACATATTTGTTTTGTGTCGATAAATGAAGAAATGTGCCCTTGCGAGCAATTCAGAGAAACGTTACTTCTGCTTTCCTCCAGAAAATTCTATGAGGCTGTGGAATCTTTGCATCTCCCGCCAAAACTATATATCTGACAGCTTTAGCAGGCAAATGTGAGTGAGACAACAACTTTTCCTACGTTTCTAGCTATAAATGATAAATGTATACATTTCTGTAGCTTCACATTTGCGGCCACAATCGCAGCTTCCAAAATTTATTTTTCGACGACTTTTTCTCTCCCTTTCCACTCTAGTGATGACATCACACACTCTAGCTCTCGAAAAGTTCTCGCAATACACACCCATTCATTTTTTGGCTTGGTTTTTGGCGATTTTTGGCAAAACTGTTTGCCGAAATTCTTAGAAAAATCATAGCAGTTGATTCCAGCTGAGCCGGTCGTTTTGATACCCGTTTTGTGTATGTGCGACAGAAACTCTGGGAGGAGTAGGGAGACCAAAAAAAGGGCGGAAGAGTAATAATAATAACTAGAAAAATTTCTAAAGAAATTTTGAGTGTGCATGACTCTGGCCCCGTCATCCCCATACATTATTACTGACACTGCTGACATGCTAGCAATTAGCATTAGCATGTTAGCATTAACATGTTAACATTAGCATTTTAACGCTGATGCGCTAGCATTTAGCATTAGCATGTTAGCAGTAGCATGTTAGCATTAGCATGTTAACACTGATGTGCTAGCAGTTAACATTAGCATGTTAACATTAGCATGTTAGCATGTTAACATTAGCATGTTAATGCTGATGCGCTAGCAGTTAACATTAGCATGTTAGCATTAACATGTTAATGCCCCCCCCTCCTCCTTCAAGCAAGCTGAGGTTGCCAAGCAACCAGGACCTAATCAGCAGCAGGTGATCTGCTGTCTCTGTCTGCCATTTTAGACAGACAAGTTCAAATTAAGTGCCAAGAACTACTAAAATGGCTGCCGCTTCTGCCTGCTGGCCCCTCCCCCCTCTCCTACCAGCAGGCTGAGGTTGCTAAGCGACCAGGACCTAATCAGCAGCAGCTGGTCTGCACCTGTTAAAATGTCAGTTAGAAATCCTGAGACTGAGAGAAAATGCTGAGACCTTCCCTCGAAGAGGACGGACTTTTGGCCAAACCGTAATTCCAATCATTGAACCGGCTTAACCTGAGGCAGGATGAGACCTTCCTGATCGTTTACATATTTGTTTTGTGTTGATAAATGAAGAAATGTGCCCTTGGGAGCAAGAGAGAGAAACGTTACTTCTGCTTTCCTCCAGAAAATTTCCTGCCTTTTTAACATGGGAGTATATGAGGCTGAGGATGGGAGTTGCTGCCGCATATTTACGTGTCAGGCCAAAACTGTATGTCTGACAGCTTTAGCAGGCGAATGTGAGTGATACAACAAATTTTGCTACTTTTCTATGTATAAATCGTGTCTGTAGTGGCTCATTTGAGGCCACGGTAGTCGAATACGTTTTATTTTTTCACTGATCGTTCTCTCCCCTCTCCACTCTAGCGATGACATCACTCACTCTAGCTCTGGAAAGTTCTCGCAATACACACCCATTCATTTTTTGGCGTGGTTTTTGGCGATTTTTGGCAAAACTGTTTGCCGAAACTCTTAGAAAAGTGATAGCCATCGATTCCCGGCCGAGCCGGTCATTTTGATACCCGTTTTGTGTATGTGCGACAAAAACTCTGGGAGGAGTAACGAACCAAAAAAAGCGCGTAAGAATAAGTTTAATAACTAGAAAAATTTCAAAAGAAATTTTGAGTGTGCCTGACTCTGGCCCCGTCGTCCCCATACATTATTACTGACACTGCTCAGCAAATTCAGTACTAGAAAAGAAATTTTGAGAGTGACGAGTGGGCTGTTGCTGGGGGTCTGTATTCAAAAAGCACACCTCAAACAGTCATTTTTAACATGTTTATTTAGACACAGGAGCAGTTAGAGTTTACGTGCTAGCAATTAACATTAGCATTTCAGCATTAGCATGTTAACGATGATGGAATAGCAGTTAGCATTAGCATGTTACCATTAGCATGTTAACATTAGCATGTTAGCGCTGATGCGCTAGCAGTTAACATTAGCATTTTAGCATTAGCATGTTAACATTGATGCGCTAGCAGTTAGCATTACCATGTTAACGCTGATGCGCTAGCATGTTAACATTAGCATGTTAACATTAGCATGTTTGCATTAGCATGTTAGCGCTGATACGCTAGCAGTTAACATTAGCATGTTAGCATTAGCTTGTTAACATTAGCATGTTAGCGCTGATACGCTAGCAGTTAAAATTAGCATGTTAACATTAGCATGTTAACATTAGCATGTTAACACTGAAGCGCTAGCAGTTAACATTAGCATGTTAACATTAGCATTTGTTAATGCTGATGCACTAGCAGTTACCATTAGCATGATAACATTAGCATGTTAACATTACCATGTTAACGCGCCTCCCCTTTCCCTTCGCTTCTTTTTCTCCTTCTTTCATTCCTCGTTTCTCCTTTTTC
>NC_040030.1:7160041-7160269 GCF_000972845.2 Larimichthys crocea | reverse complement strand
CAGACTTCTCAGATATCCCATATCTGGACAAGAATTGACAAGTACAAATATAATTACAACAACTGTAACAATACAGTTCAGCTAGACTGCATTACAGGCTTTATTTGATCACGTGTGACAAGAAACACATAAAGGAAAGGGAAAAAATGAACTATGTGATCTTTCTTACCTTTAGTAGCAGGTTCTAAAAGCAGCTGTACAAAGGTCTCCGGTTTGTGTTTCACAGCT
>NC_040030.1:7150934-7160031 GCF_000972845.2 Larimichthys crocea | reverse complement strand
GGCAGACTCCCGCCGCAGCGACCCAAGCGCACGCCCCGCGACAACCCCCCCCATCATGGCTAAGCCAAAGTGGCATAGAGTACAAAGTATGTCCCCGATGTCATCCGCCGGCTGATGAACTGGCAATCTGGCCTCACCAGCAATGGCCAGGGCCGCTACATGAGGCGTATGGGGATGCAACGGCACAGGGTGGTAGTAGGCACTGGTTTAGCCGTGGAGAGGGCTGGGCTCCTGAGAGAGGGGGGAGCGTGACAGCTGTTGCCGCTGTTAGGTGATGAAAAAGAAGGAGAAGAGTTGGACCCAGGATTTAAAATTAGAGACAAGAAGAGAACCAAAAAAAAAAAAAAAAGCAAGGGTTGTGTTTGAGCGTGTGGACATGTTCTAGGTTAATATGTGGCCGATAGAGGCAGACTCACAGTGAACTGCAATCATGTAATAAGCATGGTCAAAAATCCACATGCATATAGTCTTATAGGATTACACACACAGAAGAGATACAGTCCCCCGCTTCAGCACCAAGGACAGCGGACATGATGCCCCGTCCATTAACGCCCTGCATCCAAGCTAATCTTCAACCTATGCGCAAACCATCTGCTGCATTTTATTACATTATATCACTAGATCACAATAACAGCAGTCTACGTAGCACCCATAACTCTGCAGGACAGTGGGAAATGCACTTTCCTCTGCCTGCACGCCATCTAGTGCCAACACTGCTTCTAATGCGCGATGGTTGCGATGATGAGTGAGAGAAAAACCAAATATCTACAGTATATCAAGTCAAGGTGTTGTCACCAAAAGAAGCATGCTGAAGTGTCCCGGTTCTGATATCCCGGGTACAGACATCACAAGGTCCCTACCTCCGAGCTGTCCGCCTCCGCCATCTTCCGCCGTAGCAGCAAACAAGCGACGCAATGCCTCAATCCCAGTAAGCCGGCGAGATTTTAGGCTACAACTCTTTTTAAGTGTACGGAGGATGGGAAATATTTACAGAAATGGTGCTCTAAGCCACCGAATATGTGGCCGGGATCCACAAAGTAAGATGAATGTCATAATAATTAAAATAAAATATAATAATAAATATAATCCGTGTGGGGTATCACAGTTTTCCAGCAAATTAATACATCCTGGAAAAGTTGTTAAATGATTTGCGCAAGATGAAACGTACAGACCTAGTGTGGATGGGATCAGGTTGTTTTTAGTGGAGGACTCGAGAGATGGCAGGAGACGGCTTGGAGAGGCTGTGCTGCGACTATAAAAAAAAAAAAAAAAAAACAAAAAGGTTGTAGGTTCAATCCCAGCAGGAGTCCGCGTGTCCATTAACACCCGCGCGCACCGTTCAGATGTCCTCGAGCAAGACGTTGATGTCCTACCTGCTCGCTCATTTTTTTATTCATTTTCATTTTTTATAATAAAATCAGAGTAACCGAGAAAATGGTCCAAAAAAGTGTCAAACCACCACACACACACACACACACACACACCACACACAAAGGCACACATGCGCACTAGAGCCAAAACTCCACGCCAGGAAAAAAAAAAAAGAAAAAAAAAAAGAAGAAGCTTCTCTTTTTTCTTTTACTTAGAACACTCTCAGTAAGTCGCCCAATTCCCTGCCTTCGCATGCGTCTTAGAAAGTCCTTTGCGTATAGTCCCGAGGGGTTTCCTAGAGAGAAAGTTAAAGGGGGGGGTTCAACTGCGCGTTACACACACGAGCTCCCCCCCGAACGACATGAAAAAGCCTCGTGACAAAAATATCATAACAACATTCAAAAATGAGAGATGAATAAATCCCTCTGCTCCCAAAGGCAGATGCCTCGGCACACTAGACTTTCCCACAGAAGCAGAAAGAAAACCAGCTTCTCCAAGCGACCAATGAGCTCCTCAGCCACCCGCTTATATAACATAGGTGTTTATTTTACCACGATATTATCATTTTTATCTATCTGATAATGTTCTTTCTTAGGTTAAATTAAAGTAGGGGATGTCACATTTACAGGTTTGCATACAGCATTCATTAAATGTAACGCTGTCACAGGTGTGCAGTTAAATGAATCCAACTCCAGCCAATCAGAGGCGGGACCACTTGTACTCGAACGATCAGGACCTGTAAAGAGCCAATGAGCTTCAACGACACATATTTTACTAATGTTGTAGTTACATGTTAGTTAAGAGGAATTAAACAATCTTTCATAGTCATGTTATACAGAAACCTCTATGGTAACTTTGCTATCCTCAGTCAAAATTACTATTCACCTCACAGATGAAGTATAGAAATATTATTGTATATTAAAAGGTAAATCACACTGTCATCCTTGGTATTAATAGTAAAATATATGGCTATTTATTCTCTAACTAAAACTATTACTTGTTACTCCAGATTAGGATTGCATACATTGTTGTAGACTTTGCACAGAAGGCCAATATCAAGCAAAATGTGCCTCAAGTGACTGCAGTGTCCTACTATTATTAATGCAGCAATCCCAGCTAGAAATTCTTGTACCCTAAATATTCACAGAACGTACCTACTGGTATAAGGACATCACGCCAGGTCCCCAACCACGTTCTCAAAACATCATACAGTAACTGCACCCTAATATGTTCCCTAACGTCCCACAAATTAGTTAAGATGAATATATATCAATATCAAATGTGTATACTCATTGCAGAATGTCAGTGTCATGTTATTGTATGATTGAATTATTAAATGTCCTTTTAATGTCAATAAAGGGATGTTTAGGGAACATGTAGAAGCCAAAGGGAACATCAGATATAATGGTTCCCTGAATATTTCCAGAACACCGAAACGTTTAGGGGGATAATTTACTATCTGACATTCTCTCTAGGTCTCTACATGTTCCCATAAGGTTTGCAGACCCTTTAGTGATTATAACAACATAATAACATGACACTGACAGGGGTCATTCTGCATATTGAGTATCTTTACTTTTAATACTTTAAGTATATTTTGTTTTGTTTACTTTTTTAAATATTATTTTTATCTTATGTGGTTGCTGCTTGTTTGTTTCACTGAACTTATCCTATAGAAAAATAATCATTACCTTCACCCCCTAAAATAAAATTAAAAAAAAGCTAGGTGTGAGTGGATTCTCACACTTCTGACAGGAAACTCAAATCTGTACTTACTAAAATGTAATCATTGCTAAGAATAAATCATACACCATTTGTAGCGTACTGAGAATAATGAAAAGAAAAGGACCCTGTCTGCACTCTTTCTAGAGTTGAAAATTTTCAACATGCCTCTGTCCGTCATCCCAATCACTGAGGTCACACAGGTGCTATTTCATTGGCTGCTCATGGCAAAACACCTGCTGGCAAAACACCATCCACTGATTTTGGTGTGCAACAGGTGAGAGCGGTGATTGGCCATTTTAAAACTTTTTCCAGGAGTCCGCCAATATTCACTGCCCTCTCCTGGTGCCATTTTAGGTCTCAATCCTCTGTTTTACGTCCATAGAGCAAATTACACTCATCAACTTATAAACATTCATTGTAAATTTTTGATTTCCGCCAGTTAACTCATTGTTATGTCTGCATCACGTTACTTACTCCCTCACTCGTTCACACTGTATCAAAGGAAACACACAAGATATTTGTCACTAAAGAAAAATAAGCTCGTGTCCCATTAATGAATCTAAATACAATGAAACACCAGGTTTTAGTCACAATTCGGATGAGCTCCATCAGTGGTGCTAAGAACATCGGCCCACGCATCATACTCGAGGATAATGTGTACATCCACTCACACACACACACACCACACACACACACACACACACACACACACCACACACACACACACACACAAAAATCAATGTGGGGGGCAGGAGCACAAGGCAGGAGTCAGGAGTGAAATCAGTGGGCAGACTACTATTGATAGATTTACAAGCCTCAAAGAAAATGAATGACATAATAAGAACGTTTCAGTGCTATTATACAGCTAAATTGTAAAGACTGCATAGAGGCCTCACAAGGCACAGACTTCTAGCAAGAAGCTTTGTAGTTAGATGTATTTTTGATGAAGGTCACAAGTTCAAACCCCTTTTCATCGTCGTCTTGTGTCTCTAGTATAAAATGTGTACATGCATTATGTGGTCTAAAAAGTATACATACCTGGAAGATAAGTGTTGCTTAAGGTCTGTATATACCTAAGTGTATGTATTTTTTTGGGCAGTACATCACGAGATGTACTAGGAAGCCATTAAACTCACATTATGCCAGATTTAATAAGTTACGCACACAATAATAATAGTTGACAGTGCTTCAAGGTAGGAATGACATGATGAAATCAGTCTATGTTGGAACTAAATCTCAACTTTCCTTATTTTATCGCCGTTTGGCAGTTTCGTGAGGCGATTTAGGAACAGTGCATGGTGCTTTCAGCTGGAATGCTAAGCCAGCATGCTGACGTGCTCACAGTGACAAAGCAACATGTTCATGTTTAGCAGATTATTGTATATTATGTTCACCATCGCATTTATGAGTTACACAGACTGTGATGTTTAAATGCTTCACAGCCCGAGTTAATATTTGACAGAGCTTCTAGGTATGAAGACACGAGGACATCAGTCTAGATGTGAGTTTTTATTTACACACACAACAACTTGTGAATTACAAGAAATCAATTAAATCAAGAATTTAGACACACTTTGTTTTTTTTTCTAGTATTGTACATTTCTGTACACCTGCATTTGGTAAAGACAGGAATGTTACACTTTACTGCATGAAACATGTTTAAACTTTTAAAGGTGTGCATGCAAAAGCAACAAATATTGTACAAAGTATCATTACACTACATCATGATGAAGTCATTGGTAACCTAATCTATTTTAATACAGCAACATCAGATAAAATGGAAGTGAAACCTTCATTTAGTCACTTCACATCTACATGTGGAAGTTGCGGTTTATGTTTTTAAGCAGATTTTTTCAGCAATTATTAAACAACTAAGTTTAACTTTTATGTGGTTTCTAAAGATGACAAACCAGTCTGTTTAAGTTACAGCTGTTATGACGAGAGGCGCAGAGTTATAGAGGTTGAAGTTGGATAGAGTTCTCTGTAAAGTGGCAGTCAGTGAAGAATAGATATGTGATTTAGAAATCACATCATAGAAAGAAACCACTCCTGTTATAGTCCACAAAGATGCCCACCTTCTCAAGTTTTTTTTTCAGTGTGATTTTATAATTTTGTTGTGTAGACTTAGATGCACTATATATGCCCCCTTTAAGACCAATGGTCCAGAATCCATTTTCAACTGACAGAGTTAAGTTCTTCTTTCGTTAAACTGACTCTCTGACACTCCAATGATCCACTAGTACTTCTTCCACTTGCACCTCATAGTAAAACTTCCCTGTTGTGAACCCTCCTTGTCAAAACCTCTGGAAACCATTCAAATCTCTTTGGATTGTTGGGAAGACTCGTTTGTGTCCCAGCTATCACTTGTTTCCAGCCTGGCTAGGACAAGTGAGCAATATGCTGTGCAGGGTCAAAAGTCAAGTCCACGGCATGTTCTCTCATTTTTCATTTTGATCTCAGGAAGCTCTTCCATTAGTTCATCAACTCTGTGTTTCAGTTGGGTGACAGCATCTCTCACTGCCTCAAAAGACAGATCACGGTGAACTCCAGTGTTTGGTCCAGTCTTGTTTTAAAGGAGAACACAAGTTTGGAAGCTCTGGAGAAATTGAGGGTGATCCTAAGACTGTGACAGCTGCTCCAGCTGGCTGCTTCTGCTTTTGAGCTCGGTGACTTCCATCTTCAGTTCTGTGAGGAAACCTTCAGCCTTTTGCTTTGTTGCTGCGTACCTCTCCTCAATCACCTCAACAAGCTCGACCGGCATCTCTGAATGGAGGAGATCAATTCATGCACACTGGCTTCTTTCTCTTTCTTAGCTTTATCAACCGAGTTTCCAATTTCAGCAATATTGTTGGACCGTGATTGTATCATCTTTTGGATATTTGCCATTGCTGCATCTTTTTTTGACATCACTGCTTCATATTCTTCCTCAAGTGGGACAACACTGTGACCCTTGTGATTGTCTGTGATACATAAGGCACAGATACAGGCCTGCTCAGTCCTACAGTACAGTTCTGTCATCTTGTTGTGTGTCTTGCACATTTATCATCGAGATTCTTCACAGGGTTTAAATAATGTGTGGCTCTTGAGACCAGCAACTCCCGATGTGGCTCAAGGTGCACTTCACAGAAAGAAGCTAGACACACTCAAGCGGATTTAACAGCCTGTTTTATCTCAGAGCAGATCACAAGAACGTCAGCTGTTTCAGGAAGTTGAGGCCTGGAGTCGAAGCTTTGACTCGAACTAATGTCTTAAAGTCAGCAGCTAACTCAGACACGACAGTGTTGACTTGGAGTTCAGGTCTTGGATCAAATACCCTTTTGCAGATTGGACACTGGCAAATGTCATTGCTGTCCCAATACTTATGGATACATGCACTGCAGAAGGTGTGTCCACATGGCGTTGAGACTGGTTTAGTGAACACATCCAGGCACACAGAACACAGGAACTTGTCCTCTGACAGCAGACTGATCGCAGATGCCATATCTGGATATTAATTAATAAATCAAATAAATTAGAACAATTATAATTCAACTCAGTGGACTGCATGAAATACAAATATAATTAGAACAATTATAATTCAACTCAATAGACTGAATGGTCTGTTAAAACAGGATATCTATGTCTTATTTTGTCATGTGTGACAAGAAACACATTAAAGTAAGGATACAATTTAAATACATTGTCTTTCCTACCTGTAAAGTCGAAAGATTTAAAAGCAGCTGTGCAAAAAACTCAATCCAACTCGTCGTTTCCAAGTTTGCTTGTTGAGTTTCGTTTCAGCAAGATGACGTGGTAAATGACTCCTCCCCTGCTCTGACGTCATCTTCCTGGTCAAATTTAACTCTTCAGACTCCACTACAAGAGCCTATGTGTTAAAGATACACTCACCAGTTTTATTATTGACAAATATCACCTCCAAATATTAGTTTACAGCTCATTGTAGAAGTTATAGTCTTTATGTATGGTATAGACGTTTGGGGATGCTCCAGTGATTTTTACCAGGTATATTTCCATGTCGTTCTCATCATATATCAAGAAGAAGGAGAGATAATGTTATTACAATAAGTAAAACAAAGTATACAATAACTCGTGAGGCTATTTAGGCAAAGTGCACTTTCACCTAAAATGCTAACATCAGTAATTGTTTTATCATGTTCACCATTTTAATAACAATATGTTACGTTTATGAGTTACACACACATTAACAGACAAGAGATGTTCAAATGCTTCACGGCTCGAGTTTTATATGTGACAAGAGCTTCTAGGTATGAACGCACGAGGACATCAGTCTAGATGTGAAGTTTTATTTACACACATCTTCAAACGCACAAAGCTTTGAATTTCAAGTCACTGTGAGTTACAAGAAATCAACTAAATAAAGACTTTTATACACACTTGTGTGTGTCCTTTCCAGTACTGTACATTATCGAGCACACCTCCATCTAAAATAAATCACAGGGGGGGGGGGGGGGGGGGGGGGCAAAAAAAAAGAAGAAAAAAAAAAAAAAAAAAGTCAGAAAAAGTAAGTGGGTAATAGTAAGAACAAGGAAGTGATGTGTAAGAAAGCACTGGTTTGAAAACGAAGGGAATAGGGTAAACAGAAAAAAACATATTTAAAAGCATGGGGATTTAGAGCGAGGGGAGGAAGATAAAGACAGATGCAAGAGACAAAAAGCAGATATTTTAACAATGTAAAAGAACGAAAGGAGAGGAGAGAAAATGGAGTAAATTTACGCTAGAGAGAAACAATATCAAAACAAACTACAGAATATTACTATAAGTACAGTTTAAATTGCGATCTACACATGTGAAGCAAGTAAGAAAATGAGGCAGAAAAGAATACGATACAAATAAAGAAAATAGTAAGGAATAGTAACAAACATCTTTTATAATTACGATGGCAAGATAGAAAAACATATGTTCAATACAAAAATGACGACAAAGAAAGAAGCTAAAAATAATGATTAGCCAAGTAATAACATGATGAAAAAAAGATATAAGCTGTTAAATTATTTAAGCAGAAAAAATTATGACTCCAAGAAATGAATAATTATGAGAGACCAGCGTTAACTGTTTGACGTGGTCCTTAAAGATAAACAAAGCTCAAGTGTGTTTGTGAGTTACAAAGAAGTGTTAAAAGAAAAGAAAAAAAAAAAAATGAGAGGGGCAGAGTTTGTTCCATACATGTTTTTCTTGCAGGAGAAGTATGGATAGAGTTTCTCTGTAAGTGGCGTAGACAGACAAGAAGAGACTGAAGAGAATAGATATGTGATTTGAAATCACATCATAGAAGAAACCACTCCCTTGTTGATAGTCCCCCAAAGATGCCCAACTTCTCAATTTTTTCTTTCAGTGTGAGGTTTATACTTTGTTTTGTTAGACCTGCTGTGCGTATATATACCCCATCAGCCCAATTTGGGGTCCAGTAGCCACTTTTAACTGACGAGGTGCATCCATCTTTCTATTTACTGACTCTCTGACCACCCGCAAACCCATTGAGTACTTCCTTCCACGTGCACTCATATAAAACTTCCCTGTGTGAACCACGCCTTTGTAAAACCTCTGGACACACCTCAAATCTCTTTCGATATTTTGGGAAGACTCTGTTGTCTGTCTCTCCATCTATCACCTGTTTTTCCATCCTGGCTTAGGAAGGGTGGCAAAGTATGCTGTTATGACAGGCAAAAAGGTCAATCCGGAGGCATGCAGTCCTCTCAGCTTAGTTTACATAAAATATTTGCATATCAATCCGGAAGCTCATAGAATACCAAATTAGTTCTCAACTCGTTGTGTTCAGTTGGGTTACAAGACTCGCCTCAGACTGCGACGGAAATCAAAAGACAGAATCCTGTGACACCAGTGTTGGTGCCAGTCCTTTGTTAGTAAAGGAGACCACAATTAAATGGGAAGACTGCTGGAGAAAAATGATGGTGATCCTAGCAGAACATGTGACAAAGCTGGACAATCCACTGGCTAGCTTCTGGCTTTGAGCTCGGTAGAC